>NC_052135.2:4036798-4346568 GCF_016086655.4 Lepeophtheirus salmonis | reverse complement strand
GTATATCATCTAATTTATAGTTTAAAGGGAGAAGAAAGTTTTACTTTTTCAATAAAGATTAAAATGTTGCAATAATCATTAGTTTGCATTAATTTAAAAAAAAAACAGATACCCTATCTAGCAAATAGGAGAATAAATTTCTTTTTTTGTCTTTTTTGTTCCATATGGCGATTTTAGTAAAAAAAATATTTTTTACACTTTTAATAATTTAGAAAAAGTTTTATCAAAACTATTTTATGCGAAATTACTAAAAATTCCTTCTTAGTAATTTCTTATTTACTAAATAAAGAGGTTTTGATTCTTGTCATAATTTGATCGAAATCTGCGAGAATGCAATATTGCATTTGTATTTTTCATACCGTAATACAACTTTTCTGCATTACTCGTAATCAAAATTAGAAAAAAGTTGAAAATCGAACCCCTCTAAAAAAAGTTCTACATCTACATAAGTACGCAGCAATGAAAGTTATTTTATTTTTCAAATTTATGGCAATTTCCACTTTTATGCTCATTAAATTTGGAAATATTCCTTGGTTCTTTTATTTTTACATATATGAGGGAAACTTTATAGTCAATAAAAAATATGGAATATGGTTATGTAACAAAGTGGGTTTGTGGAGTTATATAAGAAAGAATTTCTTTCTTTCTTTGTATAAACTAAAACCTTTGATCACTAAGCTTGATGTACGTAATATAGGTATGCTTAATAAAATAAAATTCTTCCTATTACTTATAAATTAAATTATAGGTAAGTACTTTAAAATATTTCATTTCCTTCTGTCACGATATTGTACATACATACGCAAAAATAATATAGCAACAAAAAAGAGAAATTCTATATAATTTTCTTTTTGTAAAGAAGGGTGTTTGAGTCACTATATCGTGAGGTGTTGGGCTTTAACTTTCTATGTTATATACTTAGTATTATTATCATTTAAAAAAATAAAAAAGTCTTGGATATAAGCAAAGATACAGTGTGGAATAGAAAATAAATACAAATGGAAATTTGATCCTGTTTCGAACGACAAGCTACCACATCTATCGTGCGTGTAGACGTATACATACATATATATATATATATATATATTGATATCAGTAGAGGAGTTGCTCTCAAGAGATTTTCTTTAGTCAACTAACAAGAGTTTATTGAACTTGTTTTTTCAAAACACAATTTTCTCTCCAACAAGTTATCAGATTTAAAAAACAATCAGATCCTGAAAACTTGATTAATTTAATTTATTATACGCAATAAAATCACATCCAGCCTCAATTACAGTATCTATATGAGGGTGAAAGGACAAGTAGGCCTTTATCACTTGATTCCTTAGCAAATCCTGAAAATCCTTCTTGATTCAACTAATGAGTTTGTATTTGATGTTCGATGAAGTTGTTAAAATTTTCTTGTAACCATTTGCGACATTTTTTCGAGGTGTGGCAGGGAGCCGTGTCCTGCGCTCACATACAAGGTCTCTATTGGAAATCATGTCTATCAAAGGCTTCACCTAAGTTTCTTGTACGTCCTTGATTTCAAGGAGGGTTCCGTGCCTTTTCCAAATATTGAGGACAACAAATTTGTCACATTATTCCATTTTTGTTTCCAACTAGCCAAAGTGTTTGTACCAAAGTGGTTGCATATATAGTTTGTGCACCCTGTTTATATATATATAAGTATTCGTGTACACGCACAATAGAAGTGCTAACCGGCCCGCCTTTAGATTTTTTAACGAATTAAATGTTGGATATGTTGTAAAAAATTAAATTTTTTTCATTGCTTTATAACAAAAACTATTATTATTTTTTCTGAGTATAATTTTAGGCACATATTTAGGAAACTCAAGACTAAAAAGTGGGGACCCAAAACTTATAGGTACGATTTTATCCATATTATTTTATTGTAATATTTACTGTACGAAAGAACAGTTGAAACATAAATAAACAAGTTTTGTTTTATCTCAAGTGGCTAAGTGTAAATATGTTGGGAAACGACAAAAAGGAAACACGTTGGCAATTTTCTTTGTGTTGGTGTTAGTGCAGAGATGGCTACAATGACTGTTTGCGTCATAAGTCATTTTACACTTTTTACTTTATTAAAAAGAAAGAGAAATCTAGCCTAATTATTAATGATACAAAAAAAATTATTAGCAAGGAGAAGAAGGATATTTTAATTTCTATTATTTTGCAAACATTCCGCCTTCTGCCACAATACAGAGCTCAATGCGGGTTCAAAACTTAAGAGAAACTTTCCTGAGGGTGTCTGACGGAATGTTGGCCCATTCCTCCTCGGCTTTCATTACCTCTACGCTGCAGTGGTAGTGGGTGATGGCCCTTTCTCTCTACGGCACGCCACACGTAGTATTCAAGTGGGTTTAGGTTGGAGAAGTTGGGTGGCCATAGTTCCTTGGACCAAGATCCATTCGCCTCTAATTTGTTTATAAATACTTTTGGGTAACCTTAGATGTTTGGCACAGTTCTCTGTCCAGTGTCTATACCCAATTTCCAATGCATTATATGTTGCATTGAGGGTGGAAAACACTTTCTTGGCCATTATAATTTTATATTCATTGGCATTCAAGGTCTCTTTTATCCACTATCATGGTATTGCCTGAGTAATAAAATCTCTTTTGTCTGTGTAAAGCAGTCAAGCCTTGAATTTTTGTGGCAACCCTAGATTTGAGGCCCAAATCCTCCTTCATGATGCATGGGACAGTCGTTTTGAGGTACCTGGCAATTTGTCAGATGTTGTCACAAATTTTCGCGTCTATCTTTGCCTTTACACTCCTTATAAGGCTTTCTGTGCAAACCAATTTTGGTCTTCCCGACCAGTGACGATCGACAAAGGATTGGGGTTTGGTGTAGAATTTCTGGGCATTGTATACAGTGGTCCTAATGATCCCAGAATTCCGTGCTATCATGGAGGGATTGTCACCGGCTTTGATGCGTGCAACATTTTTTTAAAGAAATATTTCCATTTCTGTATTTTAGAACTCCTGAAAGACCAACGGCTGTTTTTATTTCTTCAATAAACATATCAAAGGAAACCAGTTTTTTGTTACTTCTCATTTTTTATGAAATTTTCGCAAAATTTAAACGTTATTATCTGCATAAAAAGTGTACATGGATTTATGACGCATAAGGTAACGTCGGCATCTTCATCTGGACTATTTACAACTTAAAGAAGTCCATTATATATCTACCACAGCAAGGAAAACCCAATACTTATTTTGTTAGAAGATAGCTTACTTCTCACCTAGCGTCATGTGGACACATCCAGCCCTGAGTCGAGGCTGGTATTGCTTGTGATGGAGGACATATTGAATAAATAATTTAGCTAAATATAGTATTTAAACATATCTCAAACTGGATTTGAGTTTTCTTTCCTTGAGTTGCTCTTTTTTGATGAAATTTTTTTCATTTTTCACTATGCCACTGCATCACAACCAAACATCCAAATAATGTCTCATCTTTCGAAAGACATGTCTTCAGAACAAAAAAATACAGCTGGAAAGAGGGTCTTTATGGTTGTGTAGTTTGTCCTCTCATTTTGCATAGAGGAATGAGCGTCTCAATGCAGATGCTACCATCGATCTTGTTGATGAGATGATGCTATCATGGGTCTGAGAAAAGTTCGGAAATAACTTCGTTTTCACGCAAGACGGAGCTCCGTTTCATCGTACCGATAAGACCTACGCCTCCCTGAGAGACAACAACTTTTGTGAGCTCAAAATGTGGCTTCACAGACACGAACCTTTTGGACTACTCTATCTAGTTATATGTGGAGGAGAGGGTGTTCTATTCCTCAGAGGAGTGTCCAGTCTCTATAGGCTTCCATCAAAAAGGAGTGGACCAAGATCGAGTCTGACTATATATTCAAGGTCTTCAAGGGATTTAGGCCTCCTATATAGGCAACTATTAGAGCAGACGGCTCACCTATTAAATAAAAGTATGCCAATCACTATTTTCAGTTGATTTTGTAAAAAAAAAAATGTATTTACAAAGTCTCGTTCTTAATTTTAGTCTTGAAAAATTGAAAAAAAATAAAATGTCTACCACTAGATTAGATCGACCCCGTATATAAGCTTACGACCAAGGGTATTCAAATTATGTAGAAGAAAAAAATGATATTTTCTATTTTTTTTCTATGAAAAAAAAGAAAATAGTGCTTATGAGTTCATATCCTGAATATCAAATGAGAGGATTTTCGTTATTCCATCTTTTAGTATTAGATAAAGCTGTCACCTTATAATGGTTTTATTTTATGAACAGAAAAGAAAAGAAACATCCGGTTAAAATCTTATAAAATATAAATGTATTCTTGCTTGACGTCAACCTTATTATAGAAACATATATTTTAATTCGATTACACGTTTGGAGGAATTAATTATTGAAATATACCATTATTTTTTGATGCAAATATATCTCAATAATATAATTAAAATTATGGAGATGTTATCATTTAAAATATATTCTTATGCTCAACCTCCGTTAGTGAACTGCCATATTATACACTTTGAGATTGATAAAAATGCTTCGTATTCCTCTGAATCAATATTTTATTGTCAATACATTTCTGTATGCTTTTGAAACATTAAAAGGGATTATGTACAATTCTTTACGTATTTTGATGTTGCATTGTTTAAAAGTTATTTCTCTGTTTAGCAATCATTGATCGAAGTTTAGTTCATTTAGTTAATTGATTTTGCTTTGTTCTCCCTCTTGATATAATGGATTCTTTTTTTTTTTCAATTTGAGGACTGAGATGTAAAAACAGTAATATTTTAGCGATAATAATATAAATTACACGCCTCCTCAATAAAAACAAATTTAATTACCAAAATTTGCACAAAATAAATAATATTTAATTAAATTCATTCTCTATTTTTTGTAGAATTTATCTTGTGAATTCATTGAGGTTGCATAATTAGTTATATAGTAACTGATGATACTCTCAGTGCCTTTAGTGGACAAAAAAGTATTTTTGTATTAAATTGGATTTACACAAAAATTGATCGTTTGGACGTCGTTTCGCCACTTGGTATTTTCTTTGGTCCTGTGATAAAATATATCTTTAGAGAATAATGAGTGATCGTAAGAAGAAGGACATAAACATAAATCCTACTCCGAATATAGAAAGGGCATATAGGCTGGAAATACTCTGATATGTATCCTCAACTCTACTCCGAGTCAAACAAAAAAACTTACACTTATATCTTCCAAGCAGACCCACATTGTTAATCTTCGTCTTTTATGAGCACAAATATTAGTTGTTACTTTTTACTTATATTTCAAGAATTAAATAAGAATGACAACAGTTTTGACAAATAAAAATGAGATTACCAGCTAAAAAACCGTTCCCTTCTTCTAAGATATGTTTTATACATAGTGACAAAAATTGTGTGTATTTTGGGCATATTAAAAAAAAAGAAATCAAAAATCATAATGTTTAAAGGCGAGCAGCTTAGCTTTCAAGACGTTGCATGAGATCAGCTACACGAGGGAGGAGGTGAAGAAGAAAATAGGAAATGGCATTGTCCGGAATTACTCTTATGTTGAACCTTAATTCTATTCTTACACCAACAAGGACTTACAAATGTAACTCCCTAACAAATGCTTTTAAGGTTTCGAATATAATTTTATGTAGTATGAATGGAAGTTCAGGTAACAGGAATTAAATAATAATAACAACGGCTCAGAAAAGGAAAATTCAGTTTTGAGAACCCCAATAAAAAAAAATAAAAAAAATGGAATATTTAAAAAATACATACAATTTACATCACTATTTATATATCTCTAAGAATTATAAAAAAATGAATGAATAAATGAAACGCTGTTCAAGTTTACAAAATAAACAGATTATTTTGCTCTAAAAATCCACCTTGTTTTTTATTCATAAACCTACCTCCTTGTCACAGTACTCTCAAAAAGTTCAACAATTATATTCTAGTAGTCCATTGTTTTGTTTTATTTTTTCAAGCATTCAAAGAGAGTTACACCATTCTAACTTAATTTATCAAAAACATACTCATTAACGATATTCTTCTCAACACCTCATTAATTCATGAACATTCAAAATAAAAAGTTGGAACAAAGTAAATAGACAATAACAATAGTCCATTCTTTAACTTTGTTTTTCATTAGGAGATAAGGTGAAAACTACTATAACCAAGAGATAAAAAAGTTCATCTTGAATTTACTCATTAGAGAATCCAAGAAAGCTATATATTTAACAAAAGTATTGTTTCTTGGAAATAATAATAATATCTTACCATTCAGTTTAAAACAGTGAGACTTATGTATGTATTTCGTATTAGTCAATTACTTGAGGCCTCTTTAAAAGATCATTTGTATCACACAACATTGAGAGTGTTATTTGTTTCGTGTAAATGCATATTAAAAATTTGTCAGATACCTTTATTAAAGTAATCAATTACCTATTAATATCTTGTATGACCTTATATAATTGTTTTCGATGTCCATCTGAATAATAGGCTCATTTTTCATATAGGTATACACTCAAAAAATTTATTTTTTAGATCATAAATATCTAGGTGTTTAAATGTCAAATCCTAATAGAGTGAATCCCAAAGTTATTCATGATCCATCCATAAAAAGTCATTAATCAATGTATGTTTGTATTTTAAAATTATATGAATTTATTTTGATGGTGTCCACGTAGTTGTTTAATTAAAAAAATATATATGATATGAACATTAAAACAAATTGTCCATTACAAATACCATTGTCACGTCATTACCTTTATCATATACTAAATTTATCCCTTGAAAAGAAAAAAAAAGGGCTTAAAATTAGTTGGTAGTCAGGCAATTTTCCCTGGCTATATAATTATAATTCAATTTTTTAAAGCTGAAAAAGGGGTAATTCTAGTTGACCCAATCAAGGTTTAGAATACCGATAAGGAGAACAGAAGTAGAAATATCAATGGCTACCAAATAATATAATATATATTTATGTTTATGGAAGTTAACGCCATGTTGTATCAAAAGTAAATGCAACAAAACTTTAGTTTAGCGAGCCATCCTAGGGGCTCCCAAAAATCTAGTTGGAGGGAGCTCAGCAACCAAGTACCTTCTCTACTTTTTTTGTTTTCACCTGAATGTTTCTTTATATTTTCGAGACGTGGGGCTGAAGGTCTTTGTTGAGGGCTAGAAACAGCTGTTATTTCTGATACACCTAATATTGATGAAATCTTTTTAATTATATTTACTAAATGTATTATTAGCCACTTAGAAATTTGTTACATATCCCAAAAAAAATATAACACTTGATGCTCCAATAGCTCCAATGAAGCACGAGGAAATGAGAGACGTAAGCGGAGACAACTGTTAAGCTCAGTAAAGTTAGAGCAATCTGGAATCGGAATAAAAAGATTAGAACGACGGTCTTTGTCTCTTAATGAACCTTCTTTCTTACACAAATAATAAAAAAAGGCTACATTTCTATAGTAGTCACTGGAATGAGGGACTCAATAGCTCCATTGACCCCTTGGAGCTGTGTATCTAGGATTGTAAGTGTATACCTTCAATGAATCTCAAGCCAAGTTATGAGTTAATTCTTGCAACGAATTTATATGTGTATTTTTCTTGTATGATAAAATTACATTTGAATATGTAATTTCAATTCCAATAATTGTACATTGTGAGTGTTAAACTCAGAAAGCTCATGAAAGATAGGAAAAGGCTTCAAAAGCAGCCCATTAGTTGAAGGCTGGCCAAACAGACCTCGAAAGTCGCCAAGAAGGCGTTTAAGGTCAAACCCACCATGTCCATTGCCAAATTTGCCAAATAGAAGTCAGTGGCTCCCTACTCCGTGTCTAAGGTGATCAAAGCCGCCGGGAAAGTCCAAGAGGTACGTGGATCTACCATAAATGACTCAACAGCAACAAGATGTCCGTTTGGAGGGTGGCTAAACAACCTGAAGCATCATGGCAGCTGTGTGGTCTTCTTATCGGATAAAAACATTCACTGTCGACCCTGTCTTCAACTAACAGAACAATCGGGTTGTTTACTTTGAAGACACTTCTGAAGACCTCCACCAATTGTCCAAGACGGATGGGTGGGTGCCCCATCTTGCTGGAAGACGTAAGACGTCTTGTCTGTCTACTTGAAGATCTTGAAGAACATGGTACTCTCGTAGGTCCTCCAGATCACCAATAAGTCGGGTAAGGCGTCATACGTCTTCCTGGAGTATGGAGCAACCACCGCCCACACAGCCATTGTTGTGCATGCCTTGACGGAAGAGGGCATGGAGTTTTAGCCCAAAAACTTCTGGCCTCCCGAGACCCCAATCTGAATCCTTTTGATTACTCTATCTGAGTGTGATCCACCTTCTGTGGAATCTTGACGGGTGTCATTGTGAGCAATGGATGTCGAATTCATAAATAATATCTGTCATTGTGTGCTCAAAAAATGTCTTTAGTAATATATCCGTCCGACATAACTGAGACTCAAGAGGAGCAAAAGTTTGCTCACGTTGATTAGTGGTACATTCATTTTGAACAACCCGGTATATATATTATTTTATTGAATTTCTCAGTAGCCGTGAAAAGTTATAAAATCTAAAATAGGATTTTTGGATATTCTGAATATACCATCAAAATGGATGTTAGCTTAAAATACAAAAATCTGTATTGGTCATAACTAAAACTGTATAAATTATGTTATGTAGATCAAAATAACCAGAGTGTATACACTTGTATATTTGAATCCTTGGATGTTTGGTTAAATATTTTTACAAGTATGTTTAATGAGTCTAATCCAGACTCAAGCGCTGAAGCTCAATTTTTTGCTTGCGGTTAGATATTAAAATAAATATCAGGTGTATTAAAAAGAAATCAATTATTTTTTGTTTATTTTGTTGCTATTAAGGTGTATATCATTGACAATCAAAACAAGGCTTATATGACTGTCGGACCGGAGGGTTTCCATTATTTTATCCCCATCTTGAATAATTGGTCTTGCACCTTTAACATCAAAATTACTAGAATTTAATAGAACCCCAAAATTGTACGCGATTGGCTGTTACTAGTGTTGTGCCGGTCCTTATTTATTCAGTTATGCCCAGTCTTATGACCTTGGAACAGGTCCTTAGAGTTTTTCATAAAAATGTTCATGGTTTATTAATACAACTAAGATATATTTATTATAATACAATATAATATTTTTACCGAGTTATATAATTAATTATATTAAATATCAGTATAATTAAAAATATGAAGAACAAAGTTGCTCAATGACTTCGTGAAGGACTGATTCTACCTTCTTTAAGTTCTGACTATTAAAACTAGACTAGATGGGATCAAACTGGACAACGGTCCTCGGTCCAATATAAGAACTGACTTAACATATCCGATACAGTATCAAGACCATCAATACTTGTAAAATTTTAGGTACCTGGCTTACCTTTTTGCCTTGTTTGAAAAAAAACCCTGTAATAATGGCGTATTTTCTCTTTACTACTGTCCATCTTTGACGTAGCCTCAAACAATGACTAAACTATTTAATAAATTGCTGAAGTACGGAATCTTATCGTTATACATATTAATAAAGTCACATATTGGAATAATAATAGATTTCTGTTCACTACACACCTTCTATCATATGATAAAATATTAATTGATTTTGAAAAAGTATAAATAAATAGTTTGGATAACTTAGATCATGATATTTATATGTAAGCAATTCTTCAAATGATGATATTATTAAAATAATAAAACAAATGATAGAATGAAGAAATATCATTACCTACGTGTATCCTGTCCAAACACTGCCAATGTCAGCATAGAATAAGCTTATCGACAGAGGTATTTCTCATCTAGTAGAAGTATGTTCATGAGTGAAAGTTTGATTTCAACCTTTTATTTGTGTAGATGATACAGACATCCATAGAAATAAGAATTTTATTTTAGGAATATTTGTGTGTGTATTTATAGAAGTAGACAAAAGCGCAAAGAAATTTAAAAAATACTCCTTATCAAGGTATTCAAAGTAGCAGAAAAACGAGTTTGGAGAAAGTATTTATTTATATTACACCATTATACATAAGTATATAAGTACTATCTTACCTATGAATATACAGGGAGCGGGAATCAAATTGTCGGCAAAATATTTTGTTACAAAAAACAACACAAAATATACATTTTTTAACTTTTTTATTGAAAATCAAAACTATGACGAGCATATAGATATAGAGTAGCCATTCATTCGATATAATCACCGTTGGCATCAATAACGTCTGTTAGTATGTCTCTCGACATAGCCCCAGAAAAAATAGTCCAAAGGATTAAGGTCAGGAGAGTTAGGAGACTACAAATCCTTGGTTACGACGTCATAACAGTTCTCGGTTAACCACTGCATGGAGATTTGGGACACATGGCAGGGTGCTGAGTCCTGTTGCCACCCCTTGGATCCATGGTCTTCATGGACCTGGTAGGGTCATCCTCAACCATCCTCTTCACCTTGTCGACAAAGTCGGTGGCCCTGACCTTCCTGTTGGCGCCCTCCTCCTTGGGTGCCCTCTTTATTGGGGCATCAACATCCCAGGTGTCCTCTAACTTCTTACAGATACGCTGAATAGTCCGTAAATTCACTCCTAAGGTTGAAGCAATCGTTGAATTGGAGATTTCACCTCCATTATTAACCAATGCCATGACTACGGCGGACATCGAAAGCTCCTCGTTCCACTTATAGCTCTTTATCTCCTCACATGATGATGGCATGATGCTACCTGATCTACGTATCGTCAGCTGACGAGAATAGATTTCCTATTTGGTAACCGGTTTTTTATTTGATTATATCGTCTTCAAGTTATCAAAGTTTAAACTAGGCGACAATTTGATCCCCGCTCCCTGTATTCAGACACATATATTCATTGAAGATTCAAGAAAAAGAAATCAATATAAAATTTTTTGAATGATACTTACGTATGATTAATAGTATTTTATTATTAATCACTGCCGTTAGTGAAAATCCTACTTATACGTATATAGTGAACTGGCGAAAAACACTAACCCAAATACATTTGTTTACATATTACATCCTCAATATGGACTCAAAATAACGCTATTTTAATTTTTAATATTTTTCTAACCATTTCATCCATTTTGAAGTAGCAAATATCCATTAAAATGCTGTAGAACATTATTTTTTTCCCATAACTTTAACACAAGATATAATTTGTAATTTTATGGTTAATGCATTATAATTTTATTTTTGATAAAAACTTCAATGAAATATTAATTATTTTTAATTTACTCTACCAAAAATGTAACCATTAATTTTGATGAAGTTGATTGTGATATATAAAATAAAGGATGATATAACAAAAGTAGCAACCTTATTGCCAAAGGGACACTTGTTCAAATGACCACTTCGGTGAATGAATATAAACTTTTCATTTTTAAAAGCAGGGGTGATCATCCAAGTTATTCACTGAACTCAGCCCCAAACGGGAGATATAAAAAAATAATTTTATTGGTCAGATTGTATCCAATCATAGGCCAAATGTATAGTTCTTAGTTCATTATAGTTCTTCATCCATTTCTTGAAGGATCCACAAAATTTTTGGAGGAAATTTTTAGGACAATAAGACAATTGTTGTGCTACTCCACCACACATATGTAATTTAGGACTTTTCATGGCTTCGATATGACTCTTATTAAACAAACCATTAAACAATATCCTTTCTTCTAAAATATCGTTTTCAGCTAGTTGCAGACTTGCTCTAGCTTTATATACAATTAAAGGTATTTCCAAAATTTTATAAAAGTCAACTGTATTTGAAGGTTGAATCTTTTCCAAAAATAAACTATTTTCTTGACAGAGGTTAGAATTTTTTTCCAATTCTCTTCATGAATACCACTGCTATTCCATTTTATACCACAGATTTCTACAACTCCTGTAACTTTACAGCTTCCTATTTTAAGATCCTCTGAAGACTTCCAGGACCCTAAGGTAAAATAGAAGTATTATTTTTATTCACAGCCAATCCCATTTTTCTTGAAACTGATGAAATTTTTTTGTAGGATTTCTATTCTTGCTATATTTATTCAACATAAATATTATAATAAAACCTTGGATTTTGGTCTCACAAAGAAATCAGTCTTGATCAGTATCATTTAAATTTCGTTCCAAACTTGTATGATTTAAAGCAGCTGACTCTACGTATAATAACTAAATAAGGTAATACAAAGAGTCTTGATTTACATTATTAATTGATATCCATAAAGTACCTAAGTTTAGAATTGAGCCATATCATAATCAGTCATAGATTCTTATATTGATAAAATTATCCATTCAATGTATGTTAAAGATAAAAAATTAATGGAATTTCTCTAAATACTAGATAACATTTGGCAATACAAATAATAAAGAAAGCTAGGTTGGGAATAAATAAAAAAACTTAAGGTCAAAAGTTGTCAATGCTTTGGCTTCGTAGATTAGAATAACTGTGAATATTTCCAAAAAATTATTGAATCATAAATACTTTGCTAAATACTAACTGAATTTGGCCCTGTTTTTCAGTATATTTTGGTATGAAAATTTTACATGATTCCATAAATGTAATGATATGACCCCCGGTACAAAAATTGCTCCAAAAAGTGAGACCCCAAAAAAGTTGGTCCATAGAATAAGACCAGGAAAATCGAACCACAACATGAAAACGATTAAATCACGGCCCAGAGTGTTATACAAGACTTTTAGCCGAAGTATCGTTTTAAATAGGTCTAAAAAATATATTCATAATAAACCATGTCATAACCTGATTTACTTATTTATAGGACCAATAATACCTCCCTCACGGCTGACTTGAGGGAGTCGTTGCTGTTGGACCTATTCTCAACCACTTATAATAGTCCAGAGGATTGAGATCCGTAGATGATGTTGGCTGGAAGGTGGTTAGCAGGAAGCTCCATCCTCGTGTCGCAAATAACAACGCTTGGATTAATTGATCTTCACCGATTTGAAAATATTGTACATAAGCACCTTGTAGTAGTCTTTCCGGAGACTTTGTTCGAAAATGTAGGGGCACACTCTTTCCGTCAATGCAGATGCCCAAAAGACCATGATAGAGGGAGGATGGGTTATGTGGTTATATTTCATCCTCCTTTTTTACGCATAGAAAGTGATCAGAACCACCCTAAATTGGCTAAAATCTCTTATAGATCCTTTAGAGTTAGAAGAAAAGTGACAATGATTTTGCGATTTATTTCTAGTCAATTGATTTTCTAGCTATCGGAACCATATTTGGCAATCTGAAAGAAAAATATCAGTACCCAATTTTTTTGACTTTAGCCGAAACTGGAAACAAGGCTACTAAATGGGGTAAATTAAGATCAAAATCAAGTAAGTTTATTTCTGGTCACCCTGTACAATTTGAAAAAGTAATAGTCTTGAATTAAAAAATAATAATTCTTTTTAGTATTTGCTCTTAAATGCATTTGAAAAGTACTTAACTTTTTATTTGTTTTTTGAGACTGTATAGAATGCAAATACAAAAAAAAATATATTTTGTGGATAATTCTTTTTTTTTTTAATTTGCATTAAACATCGTTGCAAAAAAAAATAATATACAATTACGAGAAAACTTTTTATTTCTCTCTCTCTCCGTCAGGTTTCTTAAAGGCATAGTACAATTGCTTGACTAAGACATACAAACATAAATATACAGGGTAGAGGTTATATATCCGGGAAATTTGAAGATAATGTAAATTACAACTTATTTCCAAAATAAATTCAGCAATTATCAAATATTTTGCACTTACTTAATAGTAAAGTCAATTACACAAACCAACAGCCTTTAGCTTTAACTGCAGCCCCTAACCTGGCCCCGAAACAGGCCTAGATTCCTTGTCCATTTTGGCCACTGGTTAGAGAATGGAAGCCATCAAGGATTGAATAGTGTTACTTGTACGTTTATTGGGCTCTTTTTCCAAGACGCCCACAAATATTAGTCTAAAAGTAGTCAACCTCAGGGTTGTCAATATATTGAGGTTTAAACTTGTTTCATATTTAAGATCTATGGAGTTATTACGTCCTTGGGTGTGCACCCGATACGGAGGCATATAATAATGTTGGCATGGTGTTATATCCGGAGTACATGTCAGAGACTTTTTATTTTTACTTATACAGTTTACCAACTAAATCTGCTGAGCATACTTTCATAAACATAGACCTCCGGGTTGACAATATTTTGAGGTTTAAACTTGTTCCAGATTTTGCTTAATTAAGTATGGAGTTGATTGGAGACCTGCTATCATACTGACAGGATGTTCGTATTTGTAGGAAATCTCATGTATTTTGTATTTTTTACAAAGTTTTATCAGTTAAATCTGATGAACATACTTTCATAAATACAAATCTCTAGGTTCCCAGGATATTGAAATGTAATCGCCACCCTGTATATATATGTATCTATATTTTTATATAATTATAGTCCTTGTGCATTACATTTCTAGGAAAGAAGAAGTAAAAAGTTTTGACGAAAAAGTTAGTATGAAACACAAACTTTGTGACCTATCAAAATAATCACAAGATTTATGGCATTGAACCAAGGTGAAATGAATGACTTTTCCCTTATTACTTTATTTTTATTAGTAAAATTATATATATCGCATACACACATAGTAGTATGGATTTTTATCCCAGGAGTTATCTGGTTGTTACACCTAAGGAAAATTCCTGGGAAATCCCACATTTAATTATTATTTCTTAAAACAATCTTCATTTATTTATTATAATGTATACATTTAATCCTCAGGTCGGATTGTATGTTTCAAATTTATTTTGTGTCAATATAAAAAATAATCTTTACTTTTTATACATATATCTCTCAATATTTCATATACATATTTAAAACACTAAAAGGTTTATTATTAAAATTTAACATGAATAATATAATTAGTAGACAATTAATAGAATGTATTTAAATAATTAATTAAAATCAAATGATAACTTTAAGGAATTGCCCATAGTATGTAACAATGGTCAAACCGCTACTACTTCCACAGCTTGATTGACTGGCATTATAAAACAGGAGGTTACCTTGTCACACCTTTTTGCATTATAGGAAATTGTCAGTGTATTAACAAATGTATAGCACTTCTATAGCGAATAAAAGAAGACCTTATCTAATTAATATAGATAAATTCAAATGTCCTTCGAAACAATAGTACTAATAGAATATATTTAATATTCATGATTCATATTCATAAAAGTATTTCAACTATTTTCAAGCACACAATACTGCAATCAATGTCTTAAACCCCCTACCTACATATTCAGGTAGAAGCCTTCATGTTCAAAGGATTTAATATATTTCTCACACTTACTTCTGTTGTGTTTGTATGTTGTTGTGAATGACATTTAAAATAATGTCTTGCATATATGGTATGTTGTTCCTCTCAACACCCTGGTCATAGCAGTATATATATATATAGTTATAAATAATTGATCAATTTTTGATAACAAGACAAATATCAGAAAATATAAATTTTTGTAGCTTATGATCTTTAATCCTTTTGACAAAGCTGTAGTTGTTGTCATTTGTAAAATTATTTCGTTACGACTGCTTGTATTGAATGTCGTAAAAGAAGATAAATAATATTTTAATTCCTTATTATATGAACTACCACTGAAGTTTACTATACAGGGGTAGATTCGAAGTGTCCTTTGATGGGAGCCACCAGACCTCCCTCGGTTTTGTAGGAGACCAGCTTAGCTGTCATGATGTTGAATTAGATCAGCTTCGAGATGCTGCAATAGGAAGGAAATAAACACAAAACCCACTGTTTTAATCGCAAGGACTTATTGGCCCTCCTCCATAGATTCAAATATTAACAGCTGTCTTTTAGGGATCAGGGCTACCACTTTCTTTAATATTGTCTTATGAGTGGTTATTTTACAAGCAAGATTATTTTTGTGTTCTTTAAATTGGTCGAATGGATTTGCACTGATTCAGTATCAGTAGAGATGAGACTTTGTAAAGGTAGTTTTTTTATTCCAATCGTTAGCTTGTAATAAAAAAACTACATTTAAAAAGTAGAAACGGAAAAACTGTTGTGTATGTGCTCTTTTTTCTTTTATGTTCATTTTTTATTAGGTTGTCGTGGAGATGTTATATTCACAAGACAGAGGAATTCACCCCAATCTTTGGTGTAAATTGTTTTATAATTGCATAACAACATATGAATTTAAATTGAAAAATAATATTTACCTGCACTAATGCTAATTAAATGTAGAAATTTCTCAAGTATAAGTAAATAGTATACTATTACATTTACTCCATTTGACATAGGAATTGTTTTTAAAGTCCATTTACGAGTACATTAAGTAAATTTTCTTCTGTAGAAACAAACAAAACGTGAACCTTACGCATAGTAAGTTTAAGAGAATAATTTCTCCAGAGCACGTTGTCCATTGAGCAACATCGTTCCATTTTTTATTTTTGTTTTATTATTTGCCCCAAGTTATAAACATGAATTCAAAAAATAGATCATACCGTTAAGGGGGTACTTCTTCAGATAGAGTTGCACTGATTAAGTATAAGTAAACACTATCAAAATGTTGTAGCAATATAGTTATCTTAAATTTGTTAGCTCCTTGTTCCTTGTCTTCTTCGTATTATAAATTACCTTTATTTAGATAACAAATAAAATATATGAATTATCTAAAAATTCCTAATGAAGATGCATTTGAAGAAATATAATTAGACATTATAGTTTAAAATTTCTTCAAAGATTAAGGATTACAAATATATATAATAATATATCCCATTTATAAACATAAGCATTTCAACAATAAAATATGCAGAAAAGAAAATAATATTTGTGTTGATAGAGGTCCTTATCACGGCTCTGATAATTACTTTTTTTCTCTATTAAGGTAGTTGTACTTTTGATTTTGTAAAAGTTTTTACAAAGTTTTTATTTTACATGTGAACTCAATTTGCGAATGTTTGTGTCTCAGACGTTCCTTAATTAATATACTTAATGTATATAGACTTTAAAAACAATTCGTAGGTCAAATGGAGTAATTATCAAATTATAATTTTTACTTATATTTTATCTGTACAACTCCATCTAACCAGTTAAAGGAACATTAGGTATACAAAAAATCAATGAAATCAAAAGGAATAACAAGGACACAACATTTAAGATGACTTAATATTGATTAAAAATATCTATATATGCAAATTGTTTATAAACACGGCATTATCAAAGTATCAAACTATTGCATATAATCTAATTTAATGTTTCAGGAGAATACTGAAAAGTATTGGTGATCAAATGTAGATTCAAATGAATAAAAAACATTTTTTCTAAACTTGGAGTGTATATTATCCCAGTTTAATAGTAGAGGTTTATAAAAAATAAAAATAATGCAATATAAATATTAATTACTTACAAATTCTATGAAAACTTTATAATAAAGATTAACACATTTTATTAATTCCATAAAAATGTCAAAATTGCTTATAAGAATATATTGTTAACTATACATTTAAATATTTAATAATATACTTAACAAGTTTGTTCCAAGAAATAATTGCATATTAAAAAAATATATTAATTATAATGACAAATTAGTTCTATGCATCAATTTTATTTTTTATCTTTGAATAAACTACAATTTAATCTCAAAACTACAATTAACAATCAAATTTTAACTCATAAAATATATATTTAGTTACTTAATTTTATCTACCTTATTGAGGGATTAAAAAATTTTAAATTGATATTTTCTTATTACATTTTGTTCTTGATTTAAATTTACAAAAAATGTAATGCAGTAGATTGATACAACATTTTAAATTTGTTTTTTTTTAACATTAGTGAAATTCTGACAATGATAATGCAATGAAAATGAAAAGGTCACATTGTCAAATTATGTTAAAAAAAAAATATTTTAAACTTTTAGTGTTGTGATTTTTTGACTAAGTTACTTTATAATGTCATAAAAATTAAAATAGTTAGTATTCACATTAACTTATTATCTTATAATTTGTATTAAAGTATCAAACAATGCAATATAGACTTACTTTGCAAGATTATAAATATTCCAATCAAGAAGGTTACTGATACAATTAGTTTTGTAGATTAATGTTGCGTTTATAGTGCTTTAAAATCAATGTATATGGTAATTTATTACCCAAAATTAATTCAGTAATTAAGATTATTTTTGTTTTTATATTTAAGGGTCCATAGTGAAGTCTATCACTCGATCCAACTACCTCAAACTTCAACCAAACCCTCCAAGCAAGCACAGGTCTTGATGAGGAACCCCTACCCATGTTTGCCACTCCCTCGAAAAATGAAGCCCACAATGAGTCAACAGGCTTATGCAGTGTTTATTGGGCTCTCCTCTAATACACTCCACGTATAAAAGTCCAAGGGGTGTAGATCCGACAAGCTATGAGGTTTTTTTGTTTTCGGAAGTCAGGAGGGCGTTTTTGTTCCTCAGAATTAGCATACGTCTTCTATGCAAGTTTTCCGACCCATCGAACTTCTTTAAAGCCTTGGCAACATCGTCTACAGTTGATTCGGGCAGCTCCGTAAACTCAGTAATCTACTAGCGCGGAAAGACACACTTAAGGGCGTACGGCGTACGTATTCTTAGGACATCACATGATTTTTTTTTTTCCTTATAGAGTTTTTTAGGTAAATCTGATAAACATACTTTAATAAAAATGAATCTCAGGGTTGTTAAGATACTGAGGTAAAACATGCTCCGGATTTAAAATCCCCACCGTGTATAGTAATAGGCAAACGAAGCAGCTATGCATATATCTAGTAATGAGAAGAATATATGGGTCAAAATTTATCTTTTTGGGATCAGTTGGGTTTAGAGATTGTGTTAATTTGTATTTAATTAACCAAAAGAGTAGCGTAGACATCCGTTTGTTTGGCTATTTTTTTCTTAGTCTTTCAACAGTCAGTGTACCTTGCCGTTATCTAGAACATAAAAATACATTCTGTTCATAATATTCAAACTATATAATATTTCTAATTAATTTTATATAGAACTATTGGAACTTAAAATAAATATAACACTTCGGTCCAATATCGCTATATATTTTTTGGGATAATATATGTAACTTTAATTCCTATTTTTATAATACAGTCATTTCCTTTTTAGTAAGATAAAAGCAAAAATCGCACTTTATAAAGTACAAAATTATTTTGTGTGTAAATACCAATTGCATACAAAGATATCAGGCTAAAGCTGAGATTTTCAAACTTGTAGCAATTTATCATCAACAATTATATATTAATCATAACTTAAATATTCAAATGTACTGTTGTGTCAGTGATTATTTATTTGGTCCAGTCCAGTCAAGTCTACGAACCAGTCTTTAAGACCGTTTGTCCTTCGGACTGTCGGTACAAAACTGATATAAAAGAAAAAGTTGAGCGATGTCATCTACGTACGAAACTTTATAAATTATATATAGATATATAGGATATGAAACTTTATAAATTATATATAGGAATGAACTAAACCGGACCGAGAGTGAATTGGACGAGATTCCAGTCTTTATTCCTAGATAAGAACTGACACAACACTTAAACGTTATTATTTTCAGAAAAGACAGATAGTTTTTTGGAATCTATTGGTTTCATAAAGGCTATATAGCTATAATACCATTGGTCTAAATGAATGTATTAGTGTTTATAAATCCTGGGTGGTTGATGATAAAAAAACTATAAAGTTTTCCTTATAATATGTAATAATCTCCAAAAAAGATAGAGGTTTTTAAACACTATGAGAGGGCTTAAATCCCATAATCACTCCTTTAATACCGCCTTTAAATTACCTATTTTATACATATGCTATTTATTATCTCATTTTTTTGTTTCAATAATTATTTTGGAACATTTCAAAATATTAAAAAAATAATAATCATTTATAAATATACTTTATTTGTTTATTTATTCAGTACAACAAATATATATATTAAACTTTTTCATATTTTATCAATCTTTTTGCAAAAAAAAATATATACTATAATAATTTTGTTTTTAATCTGATAATAATAAAAAATTAAGAGGCTTAAATTTTATGGTATCAAGTAAATCCAACTTTTATTTATACCTTATTTAATACTTCAATTTTTATCCTTGTTAAATTATATCAGGATTCATATCTATGTGTTGTAAATAAAACAGTTATTATAGTTCTAATTCCGCATTGGATAGATGCATGACTCAACATATTTAGCACATTAATAATACCTGGATCTAATGTTTCAGCTTTCATTGAAAATATTTTTTATGTATTCCATCCTAATGTAACTGCACTTTAAACAAGAAAATAAGTAAAAGAGCGGCAACATTAACAGAAGCGTACGCACTTCCTCGTTGGGATGATTTTCTTCTTTTTTAACATTTTACACCAGCCGTAAAAAATTGATTGACAGGAGATAAAACACAAGACAACTCGTTAGTAAATCTCTAGCCTTTATTCGTCCATCCATTTTACAAACTATAATAAATCTTTTAATTAGGCTCAAAATATTTTTTTCGTTTGCCGCTCTTCTGCCTCCTTTGATTGTTTGAAAAAAAAAAAAAGTCCTCGATTTTTCCCACAAATCCAAACTCCCTAAAATCTGTGTACTAAGCTTTTTGAAATCTTCTTCTTTTTTATGCATAATCCGCAAAAATATGTATTAGCGGATCCAATATTCCACATTTAAAGGAAAATAACTTTTTTCTTGGGATTTTACAATAAAATTTTTTCCACGATGACTTAAAAATGTTTAAAATTATTTCCTCTCGCTCTTTCTCCCTCTAATTTAGTTCTAAACTTGTTAAAGCTTCTTCTAAAGTTGATGTAAAATGCAGCTTCTTGTATTGCTGCCTGTAGGCTTAGTTTAAAATATGTTTGAATTCATCCGTTAATGGGGATTTTCAGCTTATTAAGAGCACTTTAGCTACTTGGTATGAAATGTAGTTTGTGGATCCTCGTCTTTTATTCCGATCAGAAGTTGATGATCGTTCAGAATATTGTTGAAAATTGTCTTATTTTCTAAAGCATGCCTTTCTGAGGCTATTCCGCCCTTTATTCCTCTTCTACGTCGCAGTAGTGCTTTTATTGAAAATATATTTTTTTATGAGGGCTTGAGTAAACGATTATTAGTACAAAATTAATTAAGGCAAAAAAGTATATTTAATATAAATAGTAAATATTTGATAAAATAATATATATTTTTAAAATTAAATATTCGTTTTACAATTTTGTTAACCTTTATTTATTTTTAAATTTTAAAAACCAACATATAATGAGATTAAATAAAATGTTTCAAGTGTTCACCTCATATTCTATGAAAATGTATACGTAGATACATAAAGGAAAAATCAACAACAAAATTTGTAGGTCATCTATAATAAAAAACATAAAACCTGTGAATTTGTTAATTTGAATGATATTGCAAAATGAATCATTAACAGAGAACATGGCCATTATGGAGGCATAACTGTTAAACAAAATGAAAAATTTCCAAGAAATCTTGAGGCAATTTAGTTCATATATTTTCTTAAAAAATTAAAAGCCCAAATTGTTGTATAGGGAGCAAACTAATGCCAAAGAAAAGCTAAGGTGTTTTAATAAATTCTAATTAATATGTGGCTAAGATCACTATTAAATGGTGTCTTTTCGAAACAGGGTTTCGTTACATTTTCTGAAACTGCCTCTTACCTCATTATAAATATTTTATAATTACTCTATGGCTCCAAGTATTTAGTCAATATTACTATCTTGACTAAATACTACTCAGATAAAAAAGAAACCGTTATTATTATTTTTTTTTTTTTCAATGTTGTTTTGATTTTGACATAAAAAAAAAAGTAGACATATTTTGGGGTACTCTGCGTTTCTCTTCTATTAGAAAAAAATTGAAAGAAAAAATTCAATTTAGAGGACAATCTTTAAAAACTTGAGATTTATAGATGACAATTTTGCCTTCATGTACTCAATGTATCGAACCAGAAATATTAATAGTTTGAAAGAAAATTGTAACTGCCGGAATCTTGGGGTAACAGAAAAAGGAATTATGTAAAAATGTTAATAACTTCAAGCCAACCCTTTTTTTCGATTTGCCGACAAAGCAAAGGCGAAAAAGTTTAGAAAATCGAGCAATACATTTCAATCTTTTGAGCACTAATCCTCTTATTGTAAATAAATTGAAATGTGGAGAGCCAATTTATAGAGAAAACTTGAGTTTTGTCCTTTGTAGCTAGACATGCTGTCTTTTCTTTATAAATACCTGGAATGAGTGGTTATTACTGGGATCATGCAATTGACATTGTCAAATACCAACTGATAGATTCAGATAGATACATGACTAATATTAAGAGAATTGTTTGTTATGAGCACTTTCATCAAGAGAGAACAATAATTTGATTCTTATGTTTTAAAACATATAGTATGTGTTTGTTTTGTATAATTTTGTGCTCGTCTTATTGAAATACTTGATTCTTTATTCCTCTAATTTACAAAATGCTAAATTTTGAAGATTAAATAATCTTCTAAGAGTTTTTAAAGAATTTTACACAAACAATAGACGGTTAATCTTTGTTTATTTCAAAAATCAAATAAAAATTCATACTTTGTGAATATCTGACCAACATTATACAAAAAAATTTGATTATTTTAAGTAATTAACTTATTAAGATTCATTTAACGTCATTCTTGTGTACCTTTCATCCTGATTTGTATGGTCAAATGTATCATATGTAGATAAACTGAAACACCCCCTGAAGAGTTGAAAACACTGTTTTGTAGAACTTATTATTTTACCGAAGATAGATCTTTGATAAAAAGTAATTATGGATATTTTTATGTTTGTCAATCCTATTAATATAAAAAAAATTCTTTATCAAAAATATGATAGGGTTTGTATTTTTTTAAATTTGGTCGTTAATATCTTTTTAAAGATTCAATTTTTGAATTCATTTTTTTAATTTATGTAATTTATTTTGCTGTACATATTCTTTTTTATAATGATAAATCAAAGTTAACGAACAAAGGAATCACCTCATGTAAAATGTTCTTGTTTTCTAGTTCTTCAAATAATGGAACGAAGACAAAGATGAATTTTTAGGGCGTATCTATAAAAACTTAAATAAAATAAATGATAATCATAGTGATTTCTATTCTCTTGTTCTATTTAACTTATGGTTGCTGTTTGGTATTTTCTGAGAAATCTCTTTGTTATGATAAAGTAAGCATATATGGGGATATATAGATCTGATTTCATGTATTGTAGGTTAAAATAAAAGTTAAATGAATCTAAAAATAAATAAAGAATTATTAAATTATACTTAGGAGGTAAAACCAAAATTTTACAGTAAATTTTATACATACTTTTTTTATTGTACATTTGTATTTTACATATTTTGTAAAAGCTTAGCACATTGGGTGGTTTATTAATCCAATAACGATATACGTATCGTATTTTATAAATGAGTTTAGTAATCCTTGATTGGAACAATTTGACAATTCATTAGCACAAAATACAAACTACCTATGAAGCATTTATTTTTACAGAGATATTTGAAGAGAAATCCCTTTACAATGCCGTTTTGTCCAATCCAAAAAGGGAAACAAAGCAATTTACAAAATATGTTAAATAGCTCGGTTAGTTCTGGAATTGAAACTGTGTTCCGGACATAGAAGTGTCCGTTTTGTTAATATATATTTCCAAACTAGAAAGGAAGTGAAATATTGTAAAATTTGTATCGTATATTTAACTTCAAAATCACCCGTAATATTTGTTTCAATATCTATTCGAAGTATGAGATGTTGACACCAGGTAACAGTCATTTTTTGAATTCAAAACTGCCTGTGTATATGGGATATTTAAGGTACGGCATTAGGTAGCCAAATGGAATAGATACAAGTATCATGCACTAGCTTGTCTATTTTTTGAAAGCCAACCAGCTAGCAGAATGGTGTCTCTGTCGAGCCTTGAACATAATACATGAAATAATATCTAAAATTGTACAGGCATTAGATATCACGACGGATTGAACAAGGAATATAAAAAAATTACTTAATGACAAATGAAAAAAAAAAAAATGATAAACTTTGATGATTAAATATTGGATGATCTAAAAAGATATTTGAATTACGAAAAGGAAAAGTTTATAATTCATTGCTAAGGTACTTTGTATTTGCAGAACTCTTACATGTCTAGTATTCTTATTTTCGTACAAAATAAATGAAAGGTATGTAATTATAAAACAACGAACCTTAATATTTATATTTTGTATCTCAATGATTTTGATCATTCAAAAAAATATTTTATATTTTACAGAAATTAAAACAATTATATGAAGAGGCTCAAAGACATGTCTGCTTTGCTCACATAAAGGTATCATCCTCAAAGCAGACGTTCATATATATTATAAACATATTGAAAATATGTTTATAGAACGAGTTTATATGAAAAGAGAAAGTGGGAGGGCATTGAGGAAGGAACTTGGGTCGAAAAGATTAGACATAATAGCACCAAAATTAGATGTAGCTATTTCTATTAATGTACCTATGGGCCGGTTCATACTTGGTATTGTTTTCCAGTATAACCAAATTTGGAATTATTGGGATTTTTTTGTTTCTTAACAGAGTAAATTTACAAAATTTTATGTTTTCTCCGGGAAATCCCGGATTTTTGAAGCTCATTAGAATTATACTGTGTGTTTGAAAAGTCTTGAATGTTATCAAAATGAAAATTTAAGATAATTTTTTGTACATTTTTTTTAAACATCCGGTTCAAATTTTATAATGCAATAGTTTTGGAAGTAAAGTTCTCTGTTGAAGCCAGGTTATATATCATCTTAATTGGGCAATAGAAGGCAAAAGAAAGGAGTTTGCCGTTCTAGTTTGCACTGGTCTTATAATGAACATACTTTCAATCAGAAACCCGACGGTTTAGAGGGTCAGGAAACGGATTTATCTCTTAGGATCACATTTTTCCAGGATTTAACAAAGGTTTCATATATATCGTTTTGCCGGTTAATAACGGGATCAACAATGAATGTTTTTCATCATTGAATAAAATGGCCTAGTTTCCATGATATTTAAGATAGTTCAGGATGTGTTTATACTGCTAAAGACAAATAATTTTTTTTTTAATCTGACAAAGTAAAGGTAGTTTCTGAAGCATTAGGGAATGAACATCAGAAATTTTTACGGCTCTTGCCACTGTGGAATCAGCAAAGGTTTTATTTTTGGCCAGTTCAGTTTATGAGCACCTGGTTTGTGCATCATTTGTGAGATTTTGACCTTTAATCAGCTAAGGTAAACCATTTCTAGGTCCTTATTGACGATTAAATTCATCAAAGTCTTGAAAGCACCGATCTTTTTGACATTTTTTCCCATCTATCCGTGAAGGTTTTCGTAAATTTTAGCTTTAACTTTCCAGACATTTCCTAAGCAACAACCAACCTCAATTATTCACTTATCTATTTGTCATCAATGCCTCCAATTTCTAAAATCGTCTTGATATTATATTTTATGCAAGTGATACATATTAAATGCCCCAGAATCTATAATATTTTAAATGTCATTCACAAGAATGATATATATTTTCAAATGCTCTTTATAGGCTATACATACTTGCAAATAAAGTTGACATAAATGACCTTCTTTCAATATATGTTGAGGTGGATTAGAATAGATTGCTTTACAACTAATCAAATTACCGATTGAACGTTTTAACGATAAATTTATTTTTAGTCATACTTTTTTCTTGAATATAAGTCTATACATAATATTTTAAGATACTGACCATTTAAGTATTAAATAATTATATTCAATTTCAAAATAAATGTATTTTTATAAATAAAATCAATAGTTACAAAATTGAAATAATGAAATTACTACATGCAAAAATATCTCTCATATATATATATATATATGTTTTTAAGCAAAAGGTAATGTTTTCCTTCAAAATCAGGCTAATTTGTATTGTATATGCAAACAAGTCAAACCAAATTAATTTAGGTGAATTCCTAAATATACAATATATATACAAGTAAATAGAAATTTGTCCAATTACGGTGTTTCAGTTAGTATAATATTAAATTAAAGCTTATAAATCATTCTCTATCGTCATTTCAACTTTCTTCTTTTTAGATAAGACTTTATCTTTGACCTTGACCAAAATAATAAATCCACGACAGAATACTGATACTTGATGAGACAACTGTTATTACAAAACATTTTTGAATTATATTTTTGATATTTATACATAAGTTTTAACTGGAAAAACATAATTTAAAAAAATATATAATATCCCTTTTAATTTACACAATTTATGCTTAAGTTTCAAATTTTAAACCTCCTTAAATGTATCAATGCACTTTGATATAATTTAAAAAAAGATTGCTCGTATAAAGGGGTTTAAGTTCATCTACAGTACATCCCTGGGAATCGTGAATTAATTTTGCCATGGTCAACTCTATCAAGTCTCTCAAAAAGTACAAGAACTAAAAGGTTTTATGAATTTATTTTACTATATATGTATATGTAATTAAATCTCAACGCGGTCACCCGTGGACTCAGTAATAACATCAATCCTAGGTATGAAGGCCTTACATGTCTTCCTTACGCACTCCTCTTATAAGTGATGATATGTGAGACCACTCTTTCTCCACGGCACCCTTTAAGATATACAGATGGAAGGTGGCACTGATCTGTCGATGATGCCCCAAATATCATTAGTTAAGAGGTTGTAGTCTGGTGAGAACGGAGGCCACATTGATTGGGCTAGAAAATTGCCATGTTGTCTTGAGATCACTTTAGAGTTTTTGGACTTGTTTTTTACAGGATTCCTCTCAAGTCCTTGTGGTCATTTTTAGCATATTTAATCTTGGTTATGAGCCCCATGGAGCAGGAGACGATGAAGGAGACCTTGTCATAAATCATTATAGTGTCCAACAGGGCTGACTGACGATGTATTTTTGCCTCCATCTCTGTTTGATTCGATTTGACGAATGAATTTGTTTTAGATATTTTTTTATTGCTATACCAATCAATATTATAGAAAAGTATCGGGCAAATTATTTAGTAGGTCAATAAAACCTTCCATACGCAATTTGCTAGAATGACTGTATATAAACTTTATGAAGATACTTCCTCCATAGGAAGCAGTTTATTCATCTAGGCAATAGAATTTTAGTAATCTAAAATAATTAATTGGTATAATAATACAAGTATTAGTATGACCCTGACAGAGAACCTGCGGAAAATGATTGTCGTACTTTGTATAAATGAACTCTAAGAGTATTTTTATTAATAATATATTATCCTTTTTGTATCAAAAAAACGTAATTTAAGTAGTAAAAATATAAATAATATATATTTATATAAATGCGTGTAATAAGTATAATTAAGTTCAAAATCGTTTTCCTTAATATCCTCATTAATTTAAATCCTTTAATATTCCGGAACAACTACACATTTGTCCGTATTATAGAAAATATACAATAAAATATATCAATACTTTCATTTGGACAACTGCAAATATTTATGGCATTGATAACACATGATTTTTTTAAATTATCTACTTTCATATACTTGAATGATTTAGAAAAATATATTTGTACATTTCGAATATAAAAAAGTATTACGAAATACCTTTTTGTCCTTTAAGAGCGTGAAAATTGCAAAGAAATCGCATTAGTAAAATATTTACAGTCTATGGATTTTCTTAATTTATTATTAATATGATTTGAAAAAAATATACCTCAAAAAGGAAAAGAAACTTATATAATAATGGTAAATGGAATATCACTAGAAATGAGGAAAGAAGAATGATTTTTACCGACGGAACGACAATAAAAATGGACAAACATAAAAATTTGGTGTGAAAAATTTCTGAGGTGGAGTGACCGTTGGAGAATTCCCGTCAATCTTGAGAAGAGCTCTCTTATAATATTTCGTGGCGGCGCTGTTGATCTTGGAGGGATAAAGAATGTGGGTGTCTTAAAGGATCTTGGAGTGCTGACATCTTCTAATATGAAATTCAGCACTCACATTTACAATATTGTTAGAAAAGTAAACAGAGCGCTTGGGTTTATTAAATGGAATTTTAAAACCAGAAATAAGAAGCTGATGAAGAAATTTATCAGGCAAATGTTATGCCTATTTAAAACTACGCTCCTCAGTTGTAGAATCAAATATAGGGAAAGGAAAACAAAGCTCTTGAAAAAGTACAGAAACGCTTTATTAAGATGGCATGCGGCGATATATCCAATGAGGTTGGTTTATATCCCGTCAGGCTGTTGTCGCTTGAAAACTTACTTCGTTCAGCCATCGGCAAATACTAATTACCTCCAACATAGCTTTTTTAATCGAACTATACGGATATGGAACAGCCTTCCACAAGAGGTAGGAAGAACGTCTTCACTTTACAGTCTTACGGGGGATTTAAAAAAAATAATGAATGTCTACTTTAATTCCACAGCACATTATATAATTTTATTTTACCATATTATTTCATTAGATTTTATCATATTGTTTTATTATGCTCTATCATAATCTTTTATTATATTTTATAATGGGTCAACAATATTGTGCTTTTTTTTAGCCACTTGTCGAAACCAAACAAATAAATAAAAATAATTGAATTGAAATTTGATTTATTAAAATACAGTCGAAGGACAACGTTTTAATAGCATATGTAGGTTGCATTATGTAAGATACGAAAAAGATATTCGTTGTGCTTATTCATTAGAAAATATAACGTTTTTCTTTTATTACAGAGGCTGTACAGAAATTACGGTAATCCTAAATAAATTTGCCTTTAGCTTGTTGAGGATTCGTGATATAACGATTATCATCTGCTTATTCATATATAATAAATCGGTAGATCTTTTTAAGTTTAGAAAACATTATTTCACCGACATGATCCTCGAAGAAAACCTGCAAAAAGTGATTGTTCACATAATTCAAGATGTTATATTAAATTAAACAGAAAATGAATGTGGTCACGTTGACAATTTAAAGAATGTTTAGGAGGATCATATTAGCTGCCATGAAGTTTTAATAGGTCAGCTAAAAGTACAAATTTCAAGGAAGAATTAACTCAAAACCACCCGATTTTATCTTATGGTAATAGCGACACTAGTCCTTTTTTTTGTGGGGGGCCGGGGGCTTGCACCTTTCTAAAAGTTTCTGACCCCCCTCCCTCCGAAAAAAAAATCATATCTTATATAAGTTTTGTTTCTGGTGTTATCATATATAAAATCCCGAATGGTCAACCAAATCTGTCTGCCATTTTGCAAATAGACGTATAAAATAACCAAGCGTGTTCCCACGATATTTGTTGTGGTTGTTGCTGTCATGGACTTGCATCACTTCTGTGAGCAACTGCCAAGGCTGAAAGTTGTCATTTTGAATGAAATTGTTATATGTTACCGAAAATTTAATAACATGAAATTACATATAAAAAGTTTAAATTTTATAATTTCAAAAATAAATTTGATATTAACGTTTTCCTGCATTTACTTGATTTTTTTACATACTGTAGATAAATACATATATATATATATATAATGAATGATGTTTTAATATTTTTAGACTTAAAAAAACGTTTATAACCGTTTGTTTATTTCTTCTTAATTATTGATATATCTTATCTCTCAAACTTTGTTCCAAAAATAAACAAGAAGAAAGGTTTAAAGTCATTGTTAATTTGCAACTGATTGTTACATAACTGTAGAATGATTTACAATTTAACAATAATTTATTAAAATTAAACCAATTAATGTTCAAAATACTAATAAAGAGAATAGCCACAGAAAAATTGACAGCTGACAACAAAATAAAGGATACCAGGTAGGGATACACTGATATTCAATTTGGCCAATTATAGTTAGTCGATAGTTCTTAATTGGCCAATATTGATTAATTTATTTATATTAAATACAAGTAAAATAAACACAATAAATGACTATACTACTTATAATATTGTGAAATCTCACTTAGTCTTACACTGTAACTTAATTAGTTTTTTAACTGATGATGAATGCTCTGAAACTTACATTTCAACTGAAATAAATTAATCACATTTTTTTTTTTTTAATTTTAAAGCATTTTATTAACAGATTATAATTAAAGTAAACGTACAAACGCAATAGTAGCTACACTACACAAAAAATTACTTCGCAGCATTTACCAATTATTTGCCGACTAATTGATCTATTCTTAAAACATTATAAAGTAACACAGTTGTATCTTTTCAATATACAGGGACGTAACCTACAATTTCCTGTTTATACAAGTGGGTAGGTGAGTATTAAATTATTTCCCTCTTGTTTTCATTTTTGTTCAGTTATTAACAAATCATTGCAAAAACCACTGGCTACCCCCAAAGACATAGTTGAAAGGGTTGTTAAGATGCTGGTGACCTCCGGCAACATCAGCATGATAGTCCAGGAAATCTCCCAGGTGAAAAAGCGAATCATACCGTTCAGACCGAGCGAAAGAAATCATTTAAGCCCAAAACTTGAACTGTCTGGGAGGAGTGGGAGCCTCCGGACACAAGAGTGTTAAGTTCCAAAGTTTGTTGTGCATGACCCTGTAAAATGTCTAATAGCCTACATAAAACACATTTTTTATCCTTAATTGCTTTTAACCTATATACATAATAATATGTAGATCAGGTTTTGTTTCTCAGAACTATAAATGTTCTTTCTTATATATCTCACTTAATATACGATGTATTCTCTCTACCAAGTAAATGATGATTTGATTAATAATTGAAATAAAAAGCCTGATCAATATCTCAGACAGATATATGTATGTACTTAAAAAGCAATAACTTACTTGTAAGAATAACAAAAGTAAATGTGCAAACGGGAATCACATAACTATTGGGAATAACAGTTTATAGTTTATATTGCTTATAATAAACTTTTCCATTTACACCATTACAAAAAAAATGATTTCTTTCAAAATGTACGATAAATCTAATTTTTAACATGATCTTAACCATATTTTTGAAATATGTCACTTGAATATGACAAAGGTATAGTAGTACTCTATTTTACTCATGAATAGTAATTCAATAAAGCATAATGGATTTCATGGTCTGTAAAGCCTAAGAGGACCATATTGAAATTACATATTTCTCTAGTCTATATATATATATGAATATATAAAAATGCTACGAACAAATACGAACAAAAAAACAACAACACTAAATTAATACTGCTTCAATTATTAACTGTTATACTGATACATTTTGATCATTGCATATAAAATGCCCTTGAAAAGGAGTTATATGAACTGAACATTCGTTACTTGATATCATTTTTATACATATGTAGGTATATAAAATTAATATCTTACAAACTACAGAGCCAACAACTAACATTTCTATAAATATACATTCATAGGTATCGAGTATTTGCAGTCTACTTGTTGTTTAAGATAATATGGAGTCGGATTAATCAGTATATTAAATAATAATGACTACTTCCATATGTTAATTTGTACAAATGAACAAATAAGTAGATATAGATCATTGTAGTATCTGTAGAGGTTTCCTAGATCATATTTTATACAACTCTATGTATCTCACAGCAATTTTTCCTTCATTAATTGTATAATAATTCTATAGTTGGGAAAAATTGGCTATCTACCAACTGGTTTTTGCCCTTTCTCTGATATATTTTACAGATAAAGTTTTAAAACGCATGAAAGATAACCACGTGATATACATAGACATAGCATACTTTATCTATTTGCTTTTTGAAAAGAAAATTAATCCCTGAATTTTCAATGACTGCTTCCATATCATGAAAATAGCAATTAATTTATTGTAAACAGAGTATGTATGTGCATAGAATATGCACAAATAACTAAATATATGGATCTTGATTGCATCCAAAAACTTTTCTTCTATGCAGAAGAGGAAGAAAAACCCCCTTCAATCCTTCTATAATTTGCATGTTACGTCATTCAATCCAATTATTAAACTATACTATATTTGAAAAATAGTTTGAATACTCACTTCTCCACAAAATAGGATTTGAATTCAACGAATCGCCCCTCAGATCACTCCTAAGAATAAATACTTGACTAAATCAACAGCTGACATAAAAATATATAGAATAAATAGTATACTAGTATATGGTATAACCTCTATTCAACACGATTTATTTACATAAATTTTTCCTAAGCTAATCGTCTGATTTTTATAAAAAACAATGCCAAATGAGCTGAATCAAAAGAAAATTATAGTTATTAAATAGAATCGCATTTGGCGTCAATAACCGCCAAAAATAGGTCCAACAACCTGTGTTAAATAAAGCAGAGCCTTGTGGCCAAACATATGTTCTGCCAGTTGCAACTTCCTCAATCCAGGGCTTAAATTGATGGCCCTCGTCGATTTGAATGGCTCATAGTCAATAAAATCCGGATCAGCACGATTTTTTGTCGATTCATAGTCAACTCTAAACTCTTACAGTTCCTTCCTGGCTCTCCAGGCTAAGCACTTGTCCATGTATATGAAGTTTGCAACCTCAATATTGTCTCGTCCCGTGCAGATCCCAACAAGGAAGCTTTGTATTTTACCCGACTTTGGAATAAATACTTTGTTGATCGATGCCAATTTTATAAATTGATGCTAAACATTTCTGGCTTGCCGCCAAAACAACATACTATCTGTGCATGTGCATGTATACATGCGAAAAAGTTTCCTCTGCAATAACCGACATCAAATCATAGGATATTATTAATTCCCTCAAATAACACATTGTCACTCTGTATACTATGTATTTGTATGGTAGCTATCGATTTTTTATTTATTTATCCAAATTATAGTTTATTAAGTATGTAGGATGAGTGTTGGTTCAGTCCAAATTCAGCTATTGAAGTTTCTTTATAATTTATTTCAAAGAAACGAGATACTCCTTAAGTTTAGAGTAAAATATATGTGGCTAGAACGTAAAATACTTACATAGCACACGTTCTAACTATTAATTATTATTTTATTCGATTTTACACTTTTCAATCCTAGCTAGAGTGAAGAAATTAAACATATACCTAGAACTGTAAAACCAACTTATTGGCCTTTAGTACCGTTGAATAGTAAAAAAGAATGGACCGATAAAAATTAGGACATGACTATTAGCATAATTTTTATGACTGGAAATCAGTCCTTGGCAATTTACATAGGACCAATAAGTAGTACATATATATAAAATAATCATATTTCAATATAACACATGGGTTGCAAAATCTCAGGGTTCACAGATAAATGGCGCAATTGGTTTTTTTTTATTCACGTCATTTTCAGTTTATACAAACTTTCAAAACACAACTATCAAAGTTTGATGAAAATCTGTTCTCTAGTTTTTGAGTTATTGTGCTTAGTATGTGTTATGGGAAAATTTAATAAAAGTAATTATTTAAAAAAACTATTAACAAAAACAATGGGGGTTCTCTATTAAGCCCGATACGTTTCAGCCCATGTGTTATATGTATAGACTGCATAATTGAGAGTCTTCAATTGTTTGTATATTTTAAAATGGCATGACATGTAGGACATATCATATAAGACTCTTCTTTTACGCAAATCCAGCTTAGCAAGAAATGTAAGTTTATCTTCAGACAAAAACTTGAAAATAATAATAACCATTGAATCGTTATGCTCATGCTTGAATGGTAGTTCCTGATCCTTAATTTTGTATACCTCTAACATAGCAGTGTGTATGTATGTATGTACAGTGTGTATTTTGCAAAACAGTATAGCTTCAAAAGAGTAGGTCTATGTATGTATGTATTGAATCAAGGAGAGTGTGTAGTCTACCTCAACGCTCTTATAATTATGAACATATACCTGTGTATGGTACTTTTATGTTTAGGAAATGATTATTTTTGTGTGTATGTAGTACAACTATTAGATCAGGCTACATACTTCAAAATATCATGGCTATTTTGCCTGAACAATATAGTTCCTTACATTTTTCTAACAAAAAATAATGTATTAAACGTACAACTCTTAAAAATGCATCCTAATAGGTATATATATAAATCCAGTGATAAAATTCAAACATAGTTAATCTGTGACATATTCTAATAACAAATAATAATAAACTGACGAGACAGTATGGATCCGGAGTACCCGGAAAATCCATAGACTTCAACTATAACAACGCGCCAGCGTAAGCCTTGTAAATACCAGCATGTAATTTCATTAATATCTATGCTTTTGTACGTATAAGTATTGGAATTCGACTTCTTATAAGCGTGCGTGTATTCTTTATTCGTGAATGATTAAAATCCACTATTTTAGTTTGAAAATAACAAGACGAATGTGAAGTAGATTTGAATGCTGCGAGTATTTTAAATAAAATAAATATTATAAAAAATGATAACATTAATTATTTGAAAGTGATTATCGTTTAGTGATACTGTTCATATAATATAATTCAGTATGATTCATTGATTTCTACAAATAATTATAGATACATTAGTTTCAAAAAGTAAAGTGAGTGAAAGTGTGGCCTATTGAGTATACAAACATTTTGTAGAACAATATATGTAGTGGTACATTAAGATTTCGAATCGTTTTCATTCTGGTTTTTTTTCAAGAAATCATTTTACTCTTTAAATTATTCGGTAAGTTGTTTTACATGTTTTATATACATATGTAGGTTAGAGTGGCTTGTTTATCAACTTTTTTCGAATTTCTATTACGACTAGTGATGAAAAGTTGTCATACGCTATGAAAATACCCCATGTAAAATTGCATTGTCCCAGAAAGTTATCTTTAGCCCGCACATCTCAATTAAATTACAAAAAAATAGAAAAAACTCTTTACTTAATCAATGTAGATTCTAAAAAGTCAAATATAGTTATTTCACAAAAAATAATTTCAAATAGACAAAAAGTGTTTTTCTAAAATTGTCATAGGGAACAAAAAAAAGTTAGGAAAATTTGATGACCCGCGTATAGCACGCATCTTTTTCTTTTTTTTTTACATTTTCAGAAAGGAAAGATCAATTTTTAATATTGTATTCTCTGTTTTTGCTCCACAAAGAAGCTTTAGAAAAACAATTCTTAAATGTTTTTTATAGGCTAGAATAATATATATCATAATTGATTAGTCCAGAATAATAATTAATAATGTATTTAGATTCCTATGGACGAATTAAATAACTGTTGTCTCCTTTAAAACTTTGAACTAGATTTGCTGCTTTAAGATGACATCGTAGGTAAATAAAATTTTGAAATGGTTTTTTTTTTCTTACCACATGACAACTTTTCCAAAGTAGCTATTACCCAAATTGAAAAAAAGTTGAAAAACAAGCCACCCTAATGTATAATGTAAGGTATATTTGGTACTTGACTATATCTACATAAAATAAGAATAATATATTCTCAATATAATCATAAAATGAAATAAATATTTAGACCACTATAACAATTATCAACAAGATTTTGCCTTTCATGTAAATTTCATGTTCTAACGGAGTAGAATGACGTGAAAAAAAAAAACTCGTTTGAATTACAAGAAGAGAAATTTTTTTAAGGTATTTAAAAATTATGTGTACTTTTATATAGGATGTGAGAAAAACATTTTTTTCCCCTTCTATTCCTTGAGGCTTTGAAAAATGTACATTGTAGGACTTGTATATTGTAAAGTTATATATACAATATACATAATATATATATGATATTCAATAAATGCAATGATTTTTAATACTTACTTAAATGAAAAAATATAATCCCAATCACAAACATTGATTTATGATCACTATTTATATTTCACATTATTCGATTCGACATTTTTTCCCTTTCAAAGTTCAAACTTTTTGTACACTTATATACAAACATATTATATATGTCTTAAAAATATTTTAACAAAGAGTTATTTTTTCTTACCCTCATTGAAATTTTTCTACACTTATAAAACTTTTTATTTATTTTATGTTTGTAAGAAAGAGAGTGTATTTTTCATATTTTGAAAGGGTTGAAAATTCAAGGTAAAAAATCAATATTTATACAGGTTTCTTTTGTAGAATGTATTTTTCTACTTTTTCTGTACTTCACTCTCAGAAGGTACACAAAACATAACATACATTAAAAAACAATTATTGCTTAGGGAGATGAAACAAAAACTGGTTGGCTATATATATCCAGGGTATAAAAACAATATCCACAGCTTTTTATCTACATATTTGCTTTAATTTACATAAAATGTTCATTCTTTTAGATTTATTCAAACAACAAACATTAAGAAGCAGATACAGCAATTGATAATATATATGTATAACACTCAATGTAGCCTCGGTTGGTCTCTATACCGGCCTCGATTCACCTCCTGAACCGCATGTAGCCCCTATAAACTAGAACCAAATCTAAATCTTATATTTCAGTACCAGGGAGTCAATTAGGGACTTATTATTGGTGAGAGGACATCGAGTGACCTTTGACTAAAAATTGTTCTATACAAAAATAGTCCATCAATGTTAGTTTCAAAGAGCTTGGAGACCAAATATCATTGAAACCCCAGTCGTAGCAGTACTCTTGGAGTCACTCCTGAGTCCTTTTGGAGTTGTGGCTGGAGGCACAGCCCTGTTGCCAGACCTGTCACAATCATTGAGAGTCAGCATTGCTAATATCTAGATCGTTGATCCCCAAAATCTTCAAAGCAGCGCACCTTCGTTGTACCTTTAAAAATGTAATAGGTTTGACATTTTCTGTAATTGACTCCTTGGGTGTATTTTGGTTATTAAGTCAAAAGTTTATTTCACCCAAAAAATATGCCATATAAGTTTTGAAATCCAAAGTCCCGGATTTTGTCGTCGCTTAACACTGTATATAAATAAAGGGGTTTATATCAAAACGTCATATATTTTAATATGGAATTAATATGCCCTAGTCTCGTATTAGTATAATCATTTTAAGATATCCACGATCTTAGTTTACAAATTTCATAACTATGTATATGACAAGTAGATTTCGTTGTAGGGAAGTGAGTATTTCTTTTAGTATTTATAAAACATTTTAGCATAAGAATATAGAACAGAAATATCATTTTTTCACAAAAAGTGACTACAAATCTTAAATGTAATATTTCATTATTTTAAGTAATAAAAAACTTTCATTACCAAAAAAACAGTTTAACTTTTGTAAATTTTTGATTCAATGGTACACCATGAAACAGACAACAAATACAGACTCTGCATGCCCTCATCTAAACAAAAAAAATCAATACTATTTTATTCAACATTTTGATTAAAAAAATAATATTGAAAGCAAAAAAGAAAAATATATATAGAAGAACCTTTAGAGGCAATGTTTACATTCTTCATTAGGGTTCCTCGTCTTTCCTTTTTCTAAGTATGGATATTTGTTTACCCCCTCGTTAATGCACTTTTTGAAAATTGTTTATGTATATTCTTTCTTGTACTTTTCCTTAAGAAAAAAACTTTGTAGACCCTACTGAACCAAGTGAAAGAAAAAGAAGTTTATCATGAGAGGGAGATAGAAAAGTAAGTGTCATGTGTTTATTTAAGATTTTTGTATTATTTTTCTAGAGTGAGGATATCCATGTTTCTCCTTCCTCAGGGCATATGTTGTTGTACTTCTTCTATAGCTGTTTTAAGTTGAATATTTTTAGAAAGGGGGGTTGTTGGAATTGAAAGAAAATAATGACTATTCTTTTAATTATAGTCATTCCTTGTTCATCCAACAGCCCGCCCACTCTATACTAGTTGTAATTATTTCTAATGTTTTACATACAAACATACCTCGAAATGAGGTCATTGAATGGGTTGATGTGGTTATAAGTATCTGTACTTTAACAAAATGAAATGCTCTCCTCTTCCAAGTACATTAATATTCTACACAAAGTGTCCTTTGCTTTTCCCCCTTTATCTTCTGTTAAACAACTATGTAATGCGATATATGTGTGGTGTATAATGTGGAGGTATTAAAATGTATATTTATGTAAGTTTGTATATCAATTCAAGAGACATTTAGGTGAAAAAGCTTTCCTAACATTGATAGTGTATACAAATAATATCTATTTATTCATATTTTTTTCGTCCTTAAATTCTTGGTTTTTCCCCATTTGAAAATGAATTAAGAGATATGTTGTTAAAAAGTAAATACATTAGGGATATTTGAAGGAATAGTTGAGCATATTCAGGAAGACATTTTATTTATATATTTGTTTGTTAAATAATTTTTTAAGCTTTTTAAAATATGATATGAAACACAAACACACTTCAAATACAGATTTTATAGTTTGTGTATCAGCATATAAACAATCTAGAACAAAAATAAACAAATGGAAAAATCCAAATATATATTTTTTTACTTCATTTTACAGGGTCTTACAGATAAATTGGGACTGACTTTAACTGCATACACATCAATAGAGAGACCATATATATATCATTTTAATGTACCATTGGAGAGGTTATGTTATTATCTTTTGATTGAATCCGTTTTGAATGTGATCAACCAATAGATAACGATGGAGCAGCAAATAAGGTCAAGAATTGTTGAACACGCCACCAAACCTGTCCCCAAATTTCCCTGATATGAAAACACTTGGATTTCTACTTGCAACCTTTATCGATGTATAAGCAGTTAAATTCAGCCCCAATATATCAGCAAAACCCTGGATACATACAAACCAATATTTCACAGGCATATTTTCCTCAATTATAAACTTTTATTCAAATTTTTATATTGGCCCTGATTTGGCTCTTGTGAAATGAAAAATGTATCAATTTCTCATTCTTTTATTGTGAACATCAATTTGGTTAATTTACGTGCAATTTGGATCAGACCCGTTGGGTTAATAATAGAGTTGGATTAGAGTAAAAAATTTTGAGTTCCAGATTTTATGATTGACGTTGAGTCATGTTCGAGTAAGGGCATGATAATATATTTTACTTCAAATATTTAAATCAGGCTCGGGTCTGCTATCTAGAAATAACTTCGAGGTCCAAGAGCCACAATATACAAATTTATTTATGCTCTTACATAAAACATAACATTTATAACTGAAAAATATTCAGTGGCACTTGGCCCGTGGAGTTAAAAAAAACTATCATTTATAAATTGTAAGAGTGTGGCGGGCTCAGAAAAAGTTAAAACTAGTGTAATTATTATAATCTGTAGGTTATGGTGCCTTTTCCATTCTTTATTATGAATCCACAATCAATTTTGAGAAAATTCACTTTCCTTGCTTTTGTGTTTACTAGCCGCATATTATAAAATCGAACGTAAATCAATCTTTACTACAGTTTTACAAATATGTAGTCGTATATTATATCTACTATTTAGTTTATTAACAAAACGACAGTAATTTTAAAATAAATCATTTATGGTTGACAATGCTAAAAATATACTTGAGTAGTCAAATGATTTTTTCATTCCTATGTGGAAGCACTTGATTCCTTTAAATCATCAGATGTTTTGCAATGACATTTTTTTCTACCTACCCTAACATACCAAAAAAAAAAAAAAGACATATACATAAAGGCTTGCATTTTACCATTAAAATGATTATATTATGAGTGGTTACATCTTACACTATGTGGTACTTTATCGGACAAATATTTTATAGGTTATATATTTTCATCTCATTAAAAATATAATAGAAATACATATATTAAAGGATCGTGAAATGATTACTAAATAACTTTATAGAAAGGAGAAAAAACAAAGTAAAAATATTGCAAATAACCGTTTAATGTTTGTATATAATAAAATTGTTGACATATTTTTTTTCCTTTTCATAATATTTAAAGAGGGCCTTTTTGCTTCTTTTTTTTTCATATTTTATGTATAAATGTACATATTTAAATCTGTCTAGGTCTTACTTATCCAAAAAATTAGAATCAATAATTAAAATTATTCGTTTTGTTTTTGTTTAAAAAAATGATAAAAATGTAAATCATCAAACAAATATTACATTTAACTATGATAATCAGTACTTAAGTAAATTTGTTCGAATAAATAAAGTTATCTATATCATAGGACTTTTTTAAATTAAATGTATCTATGTACCAGGTTTCACGTGTAAATTGTGTCATGAATCATAAGAGTTTGGAAAATACAACATTTTATTAACAACTTTATATCCGCCTTATATTGATTCAAAATGACCACCTTGGACGGAAATTACACGTTCACATAAGACGTTTGTGGCTTTAGCGACTTCTGATGGGCATATATCGTTCCTGACTGTGTTATTGGGTTTTTTGAGGTATGATATACAAACTTCTGGCCTCTTACATGCAATGGCTTCAACACGTTCCCTCCAGTAATAATCCAGAGGATTAAGATCCAATCTATCGTATAGCTAAATATTGGTGTACCAATAATGAACAGATCTTTCCAAAAATATAGGTAGTCATCTTGGGTGTATGAAAAAAGGCTGAATCATGATAGAAGACGAATGGGAATAGTTTGAATTCCAAAAATGGCACTTAACCTGAGTATTATCTTTACTTTTTTTTAAATAAGTAAACAATTACTGGAAATCACATGGAGCATCCTGAATGAGGGTGAAATTTTTAATATTTGTAGAACCATGACTTCAGCTTTGGAACAAGCAAAATATGTGATCGTTTTGAACGTTGAAATTACCATCTTCATTAAAGATATTCTCAGAAAGTGATTCATTCCTCTAGTAAATACCTAGATCTTACATAGCTTTTTTACTAGCTCCTTTGGACACTGACCACTTCATGGTCATTGCTAGCATTGGAATCACGGGATTAGCCTTTACAGTTCGCTTAAGTCTAGATAGGAGTATCGGGGGTTAGATTTTGGTTCGTTCAGTCTTACTAGTTCATCATCAGCCTTCACTATTCGGAAAACTGTACTTATATAAAATCTATTTATTTCCGCAATCGTGTTGTTGATATTTCAATAATTTATTATAGTTGATCTTTTGGACTGTTTTACTTAGGATTCTTCTCTAAGGTGATATTACGTCATTTTTGGATGACTTGATGAATCTGCTAGTTCGTGGAATCCTAGTTCTGATTTTAATCAGTATTATCTACAATAAATAATTAATTATCGCATTGAGTCATATTTAAGTTTATACTGAAGATTTTTTTTCCAAACTTTATGAAAAACTAGTTTGTGAAGATACTGAGAACAAATATAAGTTTACTTACAGTGAATTATAACTGAAATTGCATTTTTTATTCAATATGGCTTGCTTTAGGCTCAATAACGATATCCTACCTCTTCCTGAAGGCTACACAAACCTTAAGGATGTAGTCTTCCGATAGTGAGCCCATACAGTCTTGATAGGAGACTACAAAGATCTCACATATGTGTGAGGCTAGTAGCAGGCAGTTCCCTTGACCTTTGCTTCGAAAAAATAATCCAAAGAATTAAGATCGAAAAACTGGGAGACACCATGCTCTTGGACACATTCAACCTATTCTTCGTTGTGGGCGTCGCAATGAGATGCTTCTTCCTCGTTGGTCTTGATATTGCTCTCATGTTATCTCTAATTATCTTTCGGAGCATAACCTTGCTCACACTCATTTTTTTGGCCATGCTGCGATTCATCATCACTGGATCTCTAGACAGGTGTTTTTTGTCACAAATAATAACTTATTTTTGTCTTTGCTGTTCGTTTTCAACCTTGCTCAAACTTTCTGGTACTTATTAAATTGGGTTTCAATCACTTTTTATTTGCCATACTTGTCCATTTGGCTGATCTTGAGGTCATTGTAATTTTTGTTGGGGTCTTCTGGCGGGCAAGCATTTCCATCACAACATCATTTTTTTGGCTTCCATTGTGTCTTTTTTGGAGATACAGCCAATAAAAATTTACGCCAATGAACATTATACAACCTCAGTTTTGTAAAAATACTTATCAAAACTTTAGCGGTGAGCACTTCTTCTGATGTAAATTTAAATATGACGTATGGGACGTACAGATGACACAATTATACTGGCAAACACGGCACAGGGTTTTGCATGGAAATGACAAACAGACAGTCAATAATGTAAGTAAAATTATGTTGTTTACTCCCTTAAATTGAACAGAATTGTAATAACTCGGAGATTACTATAACGTATGCATGTTTTATGAACAGAAGGTGTTTCTATTATACCATCAACATATATGAATGTATGCCTTTGTGCATATATGAACAGAAATAACTAACCATCCTTCATAACATGTTTTTGATTAATTGTTTGCCTTTGCTTATTTATAAAAACTAAATAAATACATATATTTATTCATTGAAAATTAAAGCCATCCTACATTTTAACTCGGTTTTTCTTGTTGTACAAAGCTTATAAACATATGTGTTTATCATAATGATTTATATATGTATACAAAATTGTTGAGCTATAATAAATGTGCATGTACAATATAGGTACAGGGACAGCCTTGCTTCGATATTCTATACCTTTATTTATAGAAATTAGATATATAAGAATAATAACATTTATTTGGAAGTGACTTTCTCTAAGTGGATACATACTTTATGTTATTTCTTGAAAAAGTAATTAGAAGAATTTTTATGTTATTATTAAAGGACAAAAAAAAAACTATATTATCAGCCTTTTAGAATATATATTTATACAAAAGTCTATTAAAGCTTTATTTTAAGGTAATTCTTCAAATTGTTTATGATATATACACACATAGATTAAAAGAAATATAAAGTTGTTAAAAGTATTGCATTATAAAAAACATAGATATAAATTCTACTTTAAAATTACACCCTCTAATCAAGACCTAACAACAATAAAAGTGACATTATTAAATATTTTTTGAAGAGATATTTATGTCATAAATAGAAGAGTTTTATACTCATATTTTATCTTTGCTGTGTTTCGATTAGATAAAATAATTAACTAATCAAAGCACAGCAACGATAAAATAAGTTAACACTTTTGTAAAAATATTCTATTTATGACGTTAATATGTCTTCATAACACGTTTAATACTGCCGGACAATCCTCTTTAACGTAGTATATTAACAAAGGAAATCTAACAAACGATACAATACCAATCACTATTAAAAAGCTACCCACAGTCTTTGCAATATCAAGGTTATTTATTAAGAGGTCAAATTTTAAGTCAGTGTAATTCTTATCTTTTAACATCATAAATATAAGCTTTTTATTATATATTTTTTATATAGTCAAGTTAATAAATAATTAAAATAGCTTGAATAAACTGAGATTCCCTAGAAATGTTGGTTATTGCCATTTGATATTTGAGATTTTATTTGGTTTCCGATGTGGCCTTTTAAACATAATACATCATTTTTTTCCCCCTTTAGCTCTGATAGTGGAATCTTTGCGACCTTTCAGTGTAATTTGCAGGGCCTATAAAGGATTGATTGGAATAGTTGATGAATAGTAAATGATTGTTATTAACTGAAGAATCGAAGGTCAATTTTTGGTAACAAATATTCCTTGCTTGCTGTTGTATTGATGGTTCATATGCGTAAAAAAGTTTCACTGAAAAAAATGAATATTGTTTTTTGAACTTTACAAAATATGTTTACAAAATTACTTAAAAATTAATTCTTAAAAATTGGATTAGATTTTATTTTCTAATAGGGATGGAGTATCACAGAAACTTGAAAAAATTATAAAATATAATTGTCTTTCTTACTTTGTTTTAAAAAGTAAAATTTTCGAGATAATCACTTTTTTTTAGTGTTCATCGAATTGGTCTGATGGGGTTGGATTGATTAAGTAAAAGTAAATATTATAGTATTTAAATGAGTCTATCTGACCTAGGAATAAATTAACCAAGCCTGTGTATACTTAAAATAAATAACTTGCTGCTGGGCAAAAGATCAATTTAATTGTTGGTATAAAATCGGTAACCCCTTTTCTAGTGTAAAAATATAAGTCGTATTTAAGTTTTGGTCAGTTAGAAGTATTGCAATATCCTCAGCTGGTACAGATAATGATTGTTATAATAAAACAATAGTACTAATATTATTCTTAAAGAGGGGATCTACGTAAAGAAAAAACATGATTTAACGATTAGGAAAAGAAAAATAGTTCTGCGTGTGCGTTTTCTTTTTTGGTTAATTTCCCTGCACCCATACTATTTCCAATGTAAAAGATTATCTTCTTTATACTGGTAATTCCTTTATCCCGCCAAAAATCATATAATAGGCAGGTGATAGAAACAAGGGTCTTAATTCAGTAACACCATCTTCATTCTCCTTGCACACTTGCAAAAATCTCATATTTGATTTGAAGTTCATATACATAATGTGTATTTGTTTCCCTGGGAGCAATCGAGGATGGAACTTACTCAAATTGAGTACAAGAGAACTAAATTTTTCCAAGCGTGTTGTATACTGAGCTATGTAGCTTCATTTGGGGAGTTACGTTATATGACAAGACAATTTGTAATGTAATTAACCTGCAAGAATTGACTCTAATATCAATTTAGTATTGTGTCGTTCTAAAAGCGTCAATACTTGAGTAGTAGCACTATAGTAACAATAAAGCAGTCCCAAAGTGAGTATATATAAAAAATTCGTACAACTGATATTTAATGTTGTATTTTTTCTTACAAATATAAATCATGTATAATAATACTGTCAAATAAAGTTTACTTTACTTTATGTTATATAATTGAGTGTATGAAAAGTATAGTTATTGATAAAGTAGAGAGAGGGGGGAACTTATTGTGCCCTTCATAACAAATTCAACAAAAAAACATATTTGACCAGTCAAGAAATATATATCAATATGTTGTAAATAATTTGGACGTTCCTCTCTGTCATATTTCTTCTTCTACAACTACAAACATATACATATAACATATTGACATTTATATATATTTGTGTAGTTTTATTCTATTCAAGAGCCACTTTTATATACGTATGTACATATCGAAGTATATATATATTGTCCCAGGTAGAGATGTATGTATATTATCTTCTTCCACTTTTACCCATACTTCTTAAACTTTCTCTTAATACGGACTTTGGAAAAAAAAATCCATGACCGACTCTGTAAAAAGTTTCCATTTACAGATGGAAATGAGTTTTATTAATCTGTTGATATGGGTTTAGTTTTAAGAAAAAACTATTTTTGTCTTTTGTAATGAGTTGTACATAGTCATACTAATAATGATATGGAAAGAGTTGTAGATAATAGGACATGTTGGTAGGCTAATAAAAAAAGAGAGAGACAATTGTCCTTGCACTTTGGTATTTTGATGAATGTTTGGAAGAAGAGCAATTTAGCTGTTATGACTTATTATTAGACTTGCTTCAAGATTAGAAGAAATAAATTTAAAGATATTGATAGGAATTACTCCGATGTCTGATAAAGAATTACACTTCTAACTAGAGCTGTAGGTATGAAGCATGTCCTAGAAAGTGGGAGCTGTTTATTTAGTTGGTAATCTGAATAGGATTTTTTATTTTTCACTACTACTCTAATTATTATATCATTATGGAAAACAGAAAATCCATGTATTAATTAATATTTAGTGGCATAGTTCATAAAAAACAAAGAGTAAGAATCAAAGTGCTTCTAAGCTTGGACTAGAGTTGTAGATTCATATCAGAGTAATTCTCGCATATACATATATCCTTGCTATTTATGGAATAGGATTAGAGTGTATTTGTATTCTATATATTGTAGCTAAGAGCAGTATGAATGCTTTTATTAATTGTCCCCTCCCTCCCCGCCCCCCTTTTTGATTTGAAAACTCAAACATATCAGCCAGCAAAGATCTCTGTAGCTTATAGAGATATCAGTTAGCAGATATGTCGTCCCACAATGTTACGATATTAGTAATGATATTCTCTCAGACCCTATTTTTACACTCACCACAATTTAGCTAATATCGGCCATGTATAAGTATTGATTTGTCATTTTTATTTGAAAATTAGTCATTTAAAAAAATATATAATCAGTTTACTTAAACGACAGAACATTTATAATAAGTAATAACTGTGTGTGTGTGCTCATGAAAACAAAGAGTAATAAAGAGGTTTGGCTTGGGACGTATAAGTGAATGTTCTTGTTGGACCCGGAGTAGAATTGAAGATGTATATAGAACTAATTATGGAGATATACGGAGTGGGATTTGTGTTTATTTTATTTTCCTTCTCAGCTGATTGCATCTGATCTAATGGAACGTCTTGGGAGCTAAGCTACACTCCTTCCAAACATTCATCAATTTGTTAGAGTGATATGTTAATTTTTTGTTCCTATTGTTTTTACATACAGTTGAGGCCTGTATAGTGTATAACTACTTCACCCCAACAAATCATTTGTGTACTCTCTGTCATTTATGATCACAAGAAGCTTATAATTTAAATATGTTCTGGAGCTTTGTGTATAAATAAGGGTGTGAATATTGATTAAAATGAGATGAAAGATTTTTCTTTAAAAAAATACATATATAGGTAAGAGTGGAACATGAATCCTTTTTTTTATTTTATTGTTTTTTTCTATTTTTATTATTATAAAGTATCATTTAGCTATGAGTCCCAAAGTTATAATGACCTCTATCGCAGATATGTCGTTTCATAATGTTACCATATTTTATATAGCATTCTCTAAAGCAGAATTTTTATAATTACCTCTATCGAGCCAATATCCATATCCAATGTGTAAGTATATATTTTTTGATTATATTATAAATTAGTTAAAAAGTTTAGTCATTTTACTATGCTTAATATTCAAATTCGAAATATATGTAGTGTGCTCAAAGACACTAAATGAACTTAGATTTTCTTTCCTCAAGAATAAAAGAGTAATGATAACAGCCTTGGAAAATAAATAACACTGTTCAAATTGCAATTACGAAAACTAAGGTAATGTTTTTACAACTCTAGATATGTATTCAAGTTGTGATGTTGTACAAGTTGCAATTTTTTCGCATTGAAATATATTATTTAATCACCACATTGATGACACTTATTACCAACTATTAATTGATACTATTATTTCATTTTGATCGCTTAAAACATAGTGGTTATTCTGTATTTATGAATAATATAACTGTGAGCATTTGAACTTGAAAATGTCCCACGGACTACTTATATTTAGTAATTTGTATTAAAATAACCAAAAATTACATTTTCAATGTATTGATTATCCATAAAATATTCAATTATTGCATTATTCATATGCCAAGTACGTTAAATCCTTCATTATTTTTTGGGTGCAATTTATACAGAACATATATGTACATAAAAAGTTGGGGGAAAAGTAAAAAAAAAAGTAAATGGCATTTTCTAATCCTACAACAAAATTTAATGATAATGCATTTTAATGGAGAATAGTCATTATTTATACCATGTTATTTTAATAGGTTTTGGTAAAATTTAAACATTTTTTGACCAATTTAATTATTATTAGTATTAAACCCATTTCAAATGCACATCTATTTTTATAGAAAAGAAAACAAGAAAATGCAAATTCTTTTTTTTCTTTTTTTTTGTATATAATACATGTAACTTGCAAAATATTTATATGGAAACAGGTTTAGAACATTTCTTTTTATTACTATTGCAACCAAAAAAAAATCGTAATAGATCCCGTTAGATGGTAATATACATATAAATAAATACAAACCTCACTACATATATAAAATTTATCTTAAATATGGTATTTTTGAATAAATAATATAAATTAGTTTTCTCTATCTCTGCATAGACATCTTTAACCTTTTATGTTGTAAGTCATTCACCTACATACCTTTATATCTTCTAATGAGATGTAGATCGACACAACTGACATATTATTTGGGTTATGCATGTAAAAAAATATATTTTTATTGTCGTGCAGAACCATTGTTAGGAATTCTTAACACAAAGAAAAATACCTTAGAAATCATTCCTATCAATGTCAAGGACGTCAGTCTTTATATATATTTGGATGAAGATACTCATGAATGCGTAGGTTGATGGACATCATTGGAATAGTTTTCCCCGTTTTCCTCAGCGAATATTTTTTTGCCTTAATGCCTAAAACAACTTTGTTTTCTTTGTGTTGAAAAAATTGAGAAATTGAAATATTGTGTCTTTGTTCATATTTTAATCCGTCTTGTTGTCACGATACAATAATTTCATAGGAATTCCGTTACCAAAATTAATATTTCAATACTTTTTTTGACAAAATAAATTATCATATTTCATACTTTTAATTTAAATATTTCCTCTGTTTTATCTGAAGTCAATTTCATACTTCCCTATACTTAAAGTCTGTTATTTAAAAAATATTTATCTGTCGTTATAGATATTCTGAAATACTTTAACACTACATATAAAATATCATATCCAGGATATTTTTTAAAAGAAATACTTGACTTTAAAACCCTTTTAAATATTTTTTCATATTTAAACATGTAGTATTATATTTTTAAATTTTGTAGAATCTCCCATTTTAATGCTCTAGGTCATAAATAAAACTTTACATTTTTTCACTCAAGAAATACATAATATGTATTGTCCAAGTTCATCAATAACCATAAAAGTAATTAATGACTCACTCCATCCTAACATATACAATTATTATACTTATATAAGCTACACACCTATGTAGACTACGGGCACTAATTACTAGGTTTCAATACCTTCCGCATCTCACATGATTGTTAATTAATTAACGTACTTACATTGTAAATTAACGGCAAATATGAAGAAGTAAAATTGAGCATACATTACTGAAATGACGTAATCTATATATTCCTTGAAATCAGTTACTATTTTTTGTTATGTGTATACATGGATATAACTTATGGGAGGTTTAGTCCTAAATAAGAAGCATAAGAGTCCCACCTTTTAGGCCGATCTTTTTTTGGCAAATAGGCATATATGTTTTATATTCTAGACATACTCATTTAAAAATAGGCTTATAGAACAACACTTCATCATCAACAGAATAAGCAAAAGGAACGGCAGAGATACATAACATAATGCCTCTACAGGTATTTTTGTTGTTCGATGCACTTTAATCAATTTTTCTGTTGGGCTAAGTCATTTAAATAGCAGTGGAATACCCACGCAGGAGCATTATATGTGGACTATCTTAGTATAGGTATGCCTGCAACATGATTTGAGATGTGTATAAATAAATAATGATACTCAAAAAATATGAAGTACATATTTTTCAACAATTTCTACAGTTGCAGATTTTTTTTATTTGTTTGGCAAAAAAAGAAAAAGAATACAAATTCTTTTAAATATAGTAATGTCCATCCATCTCCAAATTAGGTTTGCATAATTAATTTTGAAGTAATGTCAAGGTTATTACAAATCAAATCTACACAAGTAACTATACCTATAGTTATACGCTAATCTAGTCAAGGATCAAATCAATCTACCTCTTTAAAAATCAAATTAAAGACCCAAGAATTACATTACATTACATTTTATCTTAGCCCTGACATCAATTCCCTGGAGTTTGCAGTTTGGGCGTCTTAGAGAATAATGTCTGCTGCACCTCCTATCTAAACTTGGATTTGCTCCAAGCTGATATAATCAAATTTTTAAATGCATTGGACACGACCTTCATCGTCAAGAACTGTCAATCTGTTCAACGCCGTGTCGAGGCTGCTATTATTTGTGAAGGAGGGCATATTGAATTAACAATATAGTATTTAAACTTAAAATTAAATTGAATTTTTTAGTTGCCTCTTCTTGATTTCTTAAAAATAACGTTTTTTGTAATCGAGTCATGATCCTGGAAGTTTTGGTTTCCCGTACTGCATTTCAAATATATATTTCTGCACGATAGGATTAACTTAATGGAAATAGTTATAATCTTGCAAAAAAAAAAAATAGTTACTTTCAAATTCAAGGATTACTACAATTACTTACACCACAGCCTTTTTTCCCTAACACAAAAATTTACGATCTATTTTCTTGTAAGCTGTGGATTTTTCTGCTTCTTTCATTCTTTCAGTATAATCAACGTTAATTTGTCGAATTCAAATTATCTCTTGTTCAGCTCTATTAAATTCCTAACAGTTCTTATTGAATAATAATTATACAGTTGGAAGAGCTATTGGCTAATTATGGACTATTTATGATATATTAATTCTGTTTATTTTGCAAGGAAAGGTTGTAATGTCCACTAAAGGGAACGACATGACAAATGAACAAGCTGATAATATATTCATTCACAACAAATTCAATAAATGTTTGTATCAGACGAACAATGACACATTGAGAATTAAGATTAACTTACTTTGCACTCACATATGTAACTATATATATTTAACATGAGTATTTTCAAGTTTGAGATATATACCAAATAAGAAAAAACGCCACTCAAATCCTATTCTTAACTCAGCATTAGTCTTCATTAACAAAAGATATACGAGATGATGGTCTTTTATGGCGTTCTTGTAGATTCATTGTAGACAAGTAGTGTTTGTAATAAGGGAGTGAAAAAGGTATACAGATACACTATAATTGTAATTTATTGGAATGGACATTCAATATGTATTAATGATTATTTTTTGGATGGCAATGCCAATATGGAGGTATACGTATATATCTAGGCACCTATTAGATATATACATTTATAGATCTAATAGTAAATACTACTTTGGCATTCCAAGCTACAAAAAAAGATATATATATATAGGTATAATGCTCTTTGCAAACTCCTTTAAAAATTCTCAAAATGTTCTTAAATCGTTAACAGCAGGAGAAAGTGATTTTCTCCCCTCTTCTTTGTCTTGATAAGACTCTTTGTTCAGTATAAGGAGACGGATAGAGTACACTGATTTTTTTTTCTTATAACGATGGGATCCTTTCTTCTTCTACCTGACTTTACTACAGTACACACATAAATGCATTTATATATCTCGTTCTTATATGTATATGGCTTAACATTTATGTGGGGGGAGAGATTCCATAACAAACAAAAGTTTGTTATCAAATTAAAAACATTTTCACATCTATAAACTCATTAACTGATTTCTTTTTGTATGTATTATCATTAAGTACAAGATTTATTTTCTTAAGATTATGGTGTACAAGCAGTAACTTGTCAATAAAACAATAGGACACAAACATTTTTTTAATTATATTAATTTGTAATCAAGACTCCAGAGAATGGCGCTGTGATGTGAGCTTTGTTTACATACATAGTTGTGGCTTGACAACCACCTCTTCAAAATTCCCGTCGTTACGTCATCATAATAGAAACATTAATTAGAAAGATAAGCCTTCCCCATATGGTGGGAACATCAATCTCGAGACTATTATCTCTTCCAACTACCAACTTTTCCATGGGAAGGAACGGATTGAATCTGGTCTCATGATAGTATACCAATTCCAAGGATTCCTTCAATATCTTATCCATGGTTTATTCCATCTCAAAGTGGAGTTGGTAGTACGGATGAGGAATAAAAATCTTGAGATTTGTGTTCCCAGCTTATGAGTGCAACTAATTTATTTTTTATTTAATAGAATGTCAAAGGGTTTAGTGATTTGTTATTACTAAACTGAATACTGTCACGACACCTTGTAAATATTTTTTTTTTGTTTAATCATACCCAATTATCATTATCACGTAGAAGAGACATCTATACTTATATGGTCAGGATACAGAAAGTCCAACCACCTTTTGGATAATAGATATATTTTTTTAATTTACAAATCAAAAAATGAGATGAATGATTTCCTAGTGATGAGGAAAATAAAATAGTTTAAAATTCTTTGGGTGGTATATATGTTTACTAACTATTAATTAATTTATGATTTTATATCAAAATTTGCTTATTAATATGGCACATTAAAAATTTCAAATACCCTTTTTATATAACACTCGTAAAAACCTACAAAATATCCCAATATTTGTTTTAATTGATAAAAATTAAATCAATTGGTTATCAATAATTAAAATGAAATCAATTTGTTATCAATAATTAAAATGACTGATTTTGTAATCAAATAAGACGTTGTGAGACGAATGATTATTTATTTATTATGTCAAAATTTCTTCTATCCGTATTTGACTGTAATTTGTAGTTTTTTGATATACGTTTTTACACCAGCATATAAACATCAATATACAAACTTTCATAAGCTTGACATACATTAACTACGTATTTCACTTGACATTCAATTCGTAAGAAAACTACTTTCTTATAGGTCTATTTAGGTAAAATGAAAGGATGCAAAAAAAACGCTGCGAATTTTATTGCCAATACAGAAATATATTTGTAAATTTCTATGGTACAAATCCATGTGGCTAATATACATTTTAAATCAATTCAATGTACGTATGTAGAAAAGTAATTAAATGTAATTAAACAGTTTTTTATGGTGTTATAATCATACATTTCATGCCATAAGGATTGTATAAGCATCTAAAGTACTTCATACCCAATGAATATCCATATACACTTCATAATGAAATCATATATCATATATTTTGTTGATTAAAGATATTAAATATATTTTTTATATGTATACAGGGTGATTCGTAAATTTGTGAAGATCTGTTTTAGTTTATAAATTCTATTTAAATTTATTAAATAGCATACACTTTAATGAAAAGTATCAAGTTATAATATAAATTAATTTAAAAAAACTTTTGATCGAAATAACAGAGACGAATAGAAATATGTGAAGAGGCAGCACGTACAATTTCTTAATAGATATTGGCCCATTCTTGGATAAGAGCACGCTTAAAAGTGTGTTTGGTGGGGTTTTGCTTGGTACAATCATGTGATGGATGGATCACGTAGATAAGTTTTTGGGATTCAGGTCAGGTCTGCTCGGAGGCCACATTTTATTTTCTCAGAAGTCCTTAAAATTTGTTTTTGGCAAATCATGCACAGCTTTTGTAGCGCGAGAGGGTTCACCATCTAGGTTGAAGATGTAAAGGGTGTCACTATATGTGTCATGAAGCCAGGAAAGGATTTTGTCCACCAACATGTCTTTGTAGAGATTTATATTATAATTTGATCATTTTTACAAAAGTGTATGCTAATTAATCAGTTCATATTGATTTTTAAACGAAAATATATTTTCCCCCAACGAATTCTCTAGCCTGTATACTCAAAAGAAGATATAAAAATACAAATTGGTGGATTAAACCAGTTTGTTTGTAGTTGTTTATGCATAGTGTTCATCAAAGGGATGATGGAACAAAGCAATTGTATCTTTTATGTATAGGTACATACCATTTCAATGCATTGATTGAGGCTTTTTATTGATAGGAGACATTCATTTATTAAAGCCACATGTATATTTGTTATTTCCTTTACATTTACTCGCCTTTCATGCCTCCATTTAATATTAGGACAGTTTTTTTTTAATTTAGAGTACGACAAGTTTAGAAAAACTGTGATATTCTAAAAAAATAAGCTATACAAATTTAATTTTATTTCATTTTTATCTTATCTCTATGTGTCACATCGCGTTAAAAGTTTGAAAGAAGAGAGAAGTTCTTTTTTTAGTAAACTAATACTTAAACAACGGATTAATCATTATTTTGATTTTATTGTTTATGATGAACATTGTTCCAACCTATAAAAAATATTTTTTAAATTGTTTCCTAAAGCTTATCTATGCAGCAAAATGAGAGAATGACGTAAGTTTGTCCTTTCTGAATCTAAAAAAAAGTGATGCGTAATTTTAGAAACATTTTTTAAAATATTTTTTATACGCTAGAAAAATGGCTATCAAAAATATTTTACAGTTAAATAACTCAAATTGTCTTTTTGTACCTATTTCAGTCTTTCCCAACCCTTCAAATGTAGTGAATCATTTTAAACCAAGCAATCAGGAAATGACCCCAATTCTTAAAATATCTTATAAATATACAGTCAATTTTTTAATTCAAGAAACCACCATTTATTCTGATTATTAATTATAAATTATTTATTCTTGAAATAACTTCAAATTTCATAAATTTTTTATCCGAGAAGAAAATCATTCAGTCGCCATGACATTTAAGGTTATTAATAAGACTCCTGCAAGGCTTCATACGGAATTGTTGATGCTTTTGAGTCATGGTATTCTAACTTTTCTCAGACAATTATAGATACTAAGTGAAAACAAAAATCGGCCAGATACTGCCAAATTTGGTCAATCTAGTTTAAATTTAGCTACTTTGAAAATATTGATCAGAGAAACAACAACGATGGCGCGACCAATGCAAAACAGCAACCAAACATGTTCAAACCTGGCTACGACATTCTGTTGACTGACTTAGGGAAGTGTTATACTAAGTTTCATAATTTGAATGTATTAAACTTCCTTAATGTTTTTCCCCGGGTTTGACCAAATATACACATTCGGCTCAAAATCAATTAATAACTCCTTGGTATTGGGGCTACAACCCCATTGAGTGTTGAGGCCCATAGATAGGGAACCACTTATCTTTATTGAATAAGTTAAGAGTTTTTTTTCAGTTTTTCAAACTTTGATCGAAATGTGCTACCTATAGATGATCTCCTAGGACAATGAAATTTGCATATGCAGTTTTTATAATTATATCAAAAAAATTAAAAAATTCCATAAGTAGCCGTAATTGAGATTTGAAAAAAGTTGAAAAACAAACCACCCTAATATACATAAATGCTGTAGACACATTACAAAAACCTCAAACTAACATACATAATGCATTTCGTCTCCTGACCAAAATTACATATTCATTATATTGAAGAAGTAATGATATTAATATGTTTTATAAACCTACAAACAACAGATAACATAGATCTTTTTGCTTTTATTTCCGTATTTCAAACCATATCAATTTGCTTCCCGAATTGTTTTGTTAAATATAACATATAAATGTTTATCGTTGTAAAGATTGATCAAAAATGTTATTACGTATAATATGTACACGAGTATAAATAAAAAAGACATTTTTGTGTGCTTTATTATTCAAGTAAATTATTTCCTGATAGAAAAAAAATTATTAAATATATCATTAATTTTTTTTTAAATCTATAAATAGCTATATCAAAAATATAATCATCATCCTGAAATAGCCAACAGACTTTATTTAGTAGTCTTGAGACCTCAGTACGAGACCGATTTTTACACGAACTTGATTTTAAAACATCTTTAGTGTTATTTTTGTAACCCAAATTTTATATAATTTAGTCAAATCTGTTTAAAATAACTTTTATCTCTAGAACTTTTTCTTGTTATAAAAATCCAATTTCTTAGAATAATATATTAAGTTAGTAATTTTTAGAGAAAATTTGGTGAATTTGATTTTGTTTCTTGGCTTCTAAATCATTTTTTTTTTTTTGCTTTTTCTACTTCCTTTTTTTAAATTGATGTTATACCCGTCTCTACTTATATAATATTAGCTGTTATTCCATACATAAAATTGTTTAAAATCTGTTTAAAATAACTTTTTTGCTGTTGTAAAAATGCAATTTATTAGTATAGTTCGTACATTTTACAATTTTTAATCAAGGTTTGTTGAAGTTAATTAATTTATTGGCTTTTAATTTGTTCTTTTGGTCTTTTTATTTCCGTTTTTTTTTCAATTAAAGGTTTACACGTTGCTACTTATGTATTATCAGCTGTTATTCTATAGAAATATCACACTCAAATTCATCAAAATTAGTTTGTACATTTAGTGCAACTAAGGTCCTTTAAGAGTAATTAATATTTTATAAAAAAATTTATTTAAAAAAAGAATTAATTGTTTTAACTATAAAAATAGCAAATTAATTTTTTTAATTTATAAGTTACTGTGTTTCATTTTCTTCAACAATGGCAACAATGGTCTTAGAATTGAATGGATGAAATATTTATTAAAATAAAAATTAAAGTTTATTTAACAAAGTTTCGAGTCAATGTTGACTGTTTTTCATTGTTTATAATTCTTTTAATACTTGTGGTAACGTTTAACCCCAGTTCACTTTTTACGTAAAAATAGGATATTTGCTAACCATAATTATTTTTTTCTAGACAGATCAGGAATGAATTTTACTTCGAGATCGAACTGTGCTGAAATAGTTTTGTCGTACAAAAATTATAAGTGTTTGAGAGCATAGTAGAATATCCATGCTGATTCACAACACTATTTATACGTATCTACCAAATCAGAAAAGGCAATAACGGAAGTTCCTATCCAAACGACCTTTGTGAAGTCACAAACATGTTTAAATTCTTAACCTTTTAAAATTCATGTAATATATAAATATTTTATATAGATAGCTATATATGAAAAAATATATCGTGTCATTAAATGTGTATATATTTTGAGTAATTTATAGAAAATTAAATGGAAGGGAAACATATTATTCCAAAGAGTGAAAGTTTTTTGAACATTATAAAAATATCATCATTTTAGCATGCATTAAAGATTAAAAATTAAACCGGATACGTTCACAGAAATCAGTTTTATGATCTAATAAGTAATTGTAGACTTATAACTTTTTTGTATATATTTAAAAAAAATGAAATATATACACTGACGTTCTATAATGATGATGTAACAATTATATTTTTTTGGAAGGAAAATAAATAGATTTCTCTTCAAAATTCAAGGTTAAATATTCAATTGTTTTGAACAATACAAGTAATTTATGTATCATATATGATACTGATCTGAGAGTTGTATAAAATATGACCTAGAACGAGTGAGAGAATAATTGTAGTTACAACCTGATCGAGATTTTGTTTATTTTCCAATGCTGTTATCTTTATTAGTTTAATCTTGTTGATAGAACATTTCAGTCTAAAATAATCACTAATGGCTGTGCTCATGAGAGTTGAATAGTAACAATAAGTATTTGCTTGGAAGTGATAAGTGTAAGTCCTTTTGAACTCCGGTAGAATAGAGGGTCAACATCGGAGGTATGCTATATGGGTAGTAGGATTTTTGTTTTTTAATTCTTTTCGCAGCTACTTTCAGCTGATTGTATGAAATGTCATGACTGCTAAAAGGTTCATCTCCCAAACATTCTTCAATTGTTGATCTTACCCAGTTCAATTTGTTGTAAATTATAAAAAGGGGTTTCATTATTTATCCGTCATGACACATAAAACGATATATGATTAGCTGATAATCCCCAAAGCTATAAAACAATGTAGCAAAGTGCACCTGTTAGCTTGAAGAGTTGTTCTTGGCAATTAAAAAAAGTTTTCTGTTTCAAGATGTCGCTTCTGAGGTGCCATCAATGACGTGGGGATCAGCATTTTTAGTTAACTATACTTTTTCTATTATACTGAAATTTTACCTAGGATAATACTTACCAAGTTGGATAATACCTATGATATGCTGTCTTGTATGAAATATGAACTAGAAAGGGGGATATACTTTCTGCAGTTGAAACCTAAAGGGTATTATTTACTCGCCGAAGCTATCATCAATATTCTTCAAAGAGATCAAAATATATACTAATCACTAATGTGTGTTCTAAGGAAAAACAAATAGTAAAATTTATAAAATATTGGGGAGGTATGAATATAAGTTTTTGTTGGACTCAATTAAAATATAGGATTGTCATGTGTGTATTTCAAACCAGATGTACAGTGAAATTTGTGTTTATTTCTTTTATCTCAAGGCTACTTTCAGCTGATCAAATGAAACTCAGTACTTTGGTACTTTTCGGAAAAAAAAAAAAAAATTAAATTGTCTGGGTCCCCACGTTCATTTTCGCTTCCTTATATTTTTACATACCTGCAAGTAATATTTTATGCAACTCTACTGATGTGTACTAAATGTACTTACTTAATAATGTAAAAAAACTAATTGATTTTTTTTTTAAACCCGGAAAAGAATTATATTTTAATATTAATAAATTTTTTTTAGCAGTAACGCTGTTTAAATTTTATATTAATAATTGTTTCCGCCATCTCCATAAATGATTTTTAAACCTGGAATATAAATCACAATGTTGATCACAATCAGCAGTAGAGACTGTTATGTATATGAGTTTTACATATTATACATTCATGGTCTTTATTTCCTGTCTCCGTCCTCATCATCAGCTGTATATATAAAAGAATGTAGTAGTATTTAAACACATTAACTTTTTTTTTTATATATGAAGGTGACTGACCTACAAAGTGTGTAGAGATAAAACATTTGCTGATGAATGTGTTAACTAATTATCATTTTGTTGGAAAACGTTAACAGTTAGTTATATATTCAAGCACATGAAACGAGTAGATTAAGTCTATGAACGTCACCCCTACCTCTTTTCCCCATTTGGTTCATACATCCTTATTCTAATATATACTATTACTGTCATTAGTGCTTAATTCGTTTTGTCAATTGTAGTTTTTAACCCTCTGTTAGTGAAGCGGGATATGTTTCACCCTAAGGTATGTAAAAATGCTTCTTATTTCTATGAATTATAATTTACTCCCTATTCTTTTGAGAATGCTACTGAAACATTAAATCTGACTATATGCAATTCTTTATTTATCTTGATAAAGCCTTGCTTAGGATTTATTTGTATATGGAACAATTTATATTCAAGATTCAATGTATTTAATTAACTATTTTTGATTCATTGGATTCTTCTTTTTGTCAATATGAGCACTAAGGCATATAATGGTATCTAAAAAATTACAACCTCATGAAGAACTAATGGGTGATAATTTAAATAACGTAATTGTTATGATGGTTCATTTTTTGACTTACTAAATATTTTCAAAACAATGAATAAAAAACAATTTGGTGTTTTAATTTTTCACTGTTTTTTATGGGAAAAAATACCATTCAAGATAAACAATGGCATTAAAGGGTTATGGGGACTCTCTTCCATAAAGCTAATAAAAAATGAAAATTTGAAAATATTAATTTTCCAAACAATAAAAATTTATTTTCTTAATAAAGCCTGGGACTTTTAGCTCATGTACTACTCAAAAAGATTTATGTATGGTGGTCAATAAAGGAAGAAAACAATTTATCTCGATGTTTTCACTCTTCCTTACTTAAGAAAAAAATCTCTAATATTTCATAAATAACATTAAAAGCTGATGGAGGACTTTAGGAAAAACTTTTTTATGGCTGCAACGTTTGATTACCAGTGATAATAATAAGAATCGATATTAATCAAGCCATGAAATAAATAAACGTACACATGTCCTCAGTCATGACTATAAATACCGTTACACAATCATGTACATATGTATACATATATCAAGACTATATTATCATATATCTCGAAAGTGAATTATACTTTAAATACAAGTTCTAAATGTCATCATGAGTTAATCAAATAATATTCAAACATTCAAATCTACATAATTAATATATACATTTTGAAAAAAAAAAAGAATGAAGATTATGCATAAGTTTAGCAACGATAATATATGTATATAGGTACATCCAGGGTGGTATTTTAATCCGGAAAATTTAAGGATAACGTATATTCAATTTATTCCCAAAAATTAATTCTGCAATTCACAAATATTATCCTATTTTTGTAGTTGGGAGGGGGGTAATAGTGAAGCAAATCATTCAAACTAAGAACCTCCAGCTTCAACCTCAGGCTCCAACCTGTCACAGCCCTAGATGAGAAACTCCTAGTACATGCTGACCACGACCTCGAAAATAGAAGCCCCCAAGGCGTCAACAGTGTTATGTACACATTTATCAGACCTTATCTCCGAGATATCTAATAGGTAGTTGTCCAAGGGGTTCAGATCCGGTGGGGCTAAGAGTTACAATTCCAAATTTGGACAAACGGCACAAATTTTAAATTCTAGCATAACACCGAATCTTTTAACATCAATTTAAGGTCTATTGCATCATTATCGATGGATTTATTTGCATTATGGGCGAGAACCTGTCTGGAGGAACAAAATAATGGCAGTATTCAGAGGACATCTCAGGGGTTTTGTATTTTGTCTGTTAGAGTTTGGTCAGTAACTGAGCACACCTTCATAAACAAAGATCTCAGGATTGCCATGATATTGAGTTCTAAACTATTTCTGGATTTCAAATTCCCACCCTGTTTGTAATATTTACGTCTGAAACTAGCATGATCATTGTATTTATCATGCAATCTGATGTAATTAAGAACTTACTCTGGACAAGGAAATACAATGTCAAGAGGCAAAATTATTATCTTGCAAACTATTCTCCCAAAGTAATTTAACATATCCGTGACTTCTCAACTCCTATGAAAAATCAATTTCACGTCAGTTGTGATATCTTAATTTAGGAGTACCTACAAAGTATTATTTTTTGCACTTTTATTGGCAAAGCGTGAAAAGGAAATGTCATGGACTTCAAATAATTTTTTGCACAGGATAAAATATCAATTGTATTTATGTTGTTTTAATATGTAGGCAAAATACTATTTGAACTTTTTAAATCATTTAAACATCCCTAGTCTTTTAAAAATGATATGAACTGTAATTACAATCATTTGAATCTTCAAATAAGTATGGGCAATTTTTTTATGTTTCTTCAATGGTATTTATTTGTTCATACTTCAAAAAAGTTTTTTTTATTATAAGAACTTTTGAATATAAATAGTGCTTCCCGACTTATTATAACTTATAATTAATTTTTAGTATAAAATCAACATACCAATTGTTTACATTTCTTAATAATTCTTAATTATTCTAAAAAAGTTTAAATTATATTTTATAGAAGATTATCCAATAAAAAAAAATTCCAATGTCAAAAATCTTATATCCTAGGGTTTTAATCAAAAGTGCAAAAAATTTATCTAAAATATAAAAAGTTCATTTTTTTATTACCTTATAAAGATTGTGAGCTTCTCAATAGCTTTATAAAATAACAATATTGATTTGTTTTTATTATTTGAAATTAAAAAGTAGCTCTATGTTAAATACTATTTATTTTTAAACTTGTGAAATTGTTTATGTTATGTTACAGATATAAGTTCATATTAAGGATTTTTTAATATTAGCATTGCTCTTCTTTGGGTTTGATCAGGTACATTTCTAAAATTCATGTTAGAAATTAAATGCACTTTTTCATAATCTCATGTTAATTTCTGATTTTGTTTCTCACTTTCAAAAATTGACACAAAAATGTCAACATTCAAAATAATAAAATAATATTCAAAATGCTAGGATACATGATTTGACAAGAAGTAAAATAAATTTTGAGAGATTCGTGATCAGCACGCAGAGTATTAATAAGTGCGTAGAATTAGATATTGGACCTTAAAGTTTTTTTTATACTATTTATATCAAATTTCTTCTATAATAAATACCTAAATACAGTTAGACTGTAGGTATTTGAGATCTAAATCATGATTTTGTATTCTGTAGTGCCACAGATTCCAGTTCTATATCATGCTTTCCGGATATTGATTTTTTTTTAAATTCCCGTTTTACAAAAATCAATTATTAAATCATAATTTTCTGCCTTCGTAAACATTATGTATACCAAAAAAATTGAGATGTATACATGAAATACAAAAAAATAAAAAATATTTTGCCTCAGGACACTTAAAAAGATTTCCCTTCAATATTTCTCCTGTTAGGAGTGAAAGTTTTTATATACAAGTGTACAATATATTCTTACCAATAAGTATATGTTCTCTCTAAATTATGTTTTATTATAAAAGAGGGGTTCGTCATTTTCCAAAGTCATATCTTTATTTATTTACAATAATGGTCTGTTAGCGTAAAGTTAATATTTAACAAAAATGAAGGAAAGGAGAAAATCCAAGTATTCCTTTAACTTAATATAAACATACAACCCAATATTTCATAAACATATTTAAGTCAATTATAGACTCTGTATTTAAATTTCAGAGATTATTTCAGATAACCAATCATATTAATGCAATGTTTAAAAACTTTTTTTTTTCATTTAAACAACTGATATTGGCCCCAATATGGCCACTTTCAAATAAAATATCTCAATTTATGGTTCTTTTATTTTGACGATCATTTTTGGTTACATTAAATGCAATTTGGATACCTCCAAAAGGTTAATAAGTGTAATTTGTTTATAAAAATTGACGACAATTGGTGAGAGGGTGCAAATGCAATCTGCAATTAATTTTAAGAAAAATCATTCTAGCTTTTTTTTGTTGTTGTTGTTGGGCCACAAAGTTTTTTGCCCGAGATTTTTTTGAGTACTGCAAGTAGTAATTAAATTAGTGAGTTTCGTAAAATCAAATTATAACACAATTATGTGAGATTCATTAATTAACTCTTTGGTGTGTACACATACGTACTATGATAGGTAGTAGTTGTATATAATTAGAAGTATAACAACTAGGCAAATGCATTAGGACCATATAAGTATGTATATTTTAATTTCCGGGCATAAATATGTAAACTACTCTGCGGAAAAAAATAATTTTTTCTGTTATTACTTCTACTTATTCAATAACAATATTGTTTTTTTTACAATACGTTACAACAAATCTAATGTGTATTATTAACATAGTCTTTGAGTTGTAGTTTTTGTATGAAATAAAAATTAATATTTATATTAAAAATAAAATTACCATTATTTAACAGTCCACGTTTTGTTGCTCAATCCTGTACATAATTTAAATACTTAGTTATACTTTTTTTATCTCTTGTTTTAAAATATATATATACATACATATGTGTAATAAATGATGACCTCAGATAGGTTAACTAAAAGGATAGAAAGGGAGAGAGAGGACATGAGATGACCTTACGAAATATAATCTAAATATTATAATTATCTTACACATGAACGTTATACATATTTTGTGTTACTCTCGTTTTAATTGGTTTCTTAAAAGGAATTGATTTTATAATTTATTTAAAAATGGTCATACCTGAGAAGGTCTCATGTATAAATAGAGTGTGTTATTATTGACGTGACAGTTTGCAGCATTAGAATCCCAATGTAACACCCTGTTTTTATCAACCAAAATCGACAAATTAATTATAAAAATATGAAGAGACATTCGTCCAATGACTATTAAAATCGAGGTCTAGGCTGTAGAAAATGAAACAGTAATTGCAAGCTCTGTTAACATTAGGTAATTACGAGACTTGGGTATGAAGTACGGAATTATTATTAAGATAAAGATTAATTTAATTAATTTCTTCCACAAATAATCCTTTGTTAAAGTAACTCCTCTTTAATATTCAGCTCAATTTCTTAAACTAACTTTTCCACACTTCCTATCCCTGTGACGCCACTATATAGTGTTATGAATATAAATTACTGAGTTATTTTTCTATTTTCTTATATAATAATTGTAGTAAAAATAAATCCAGTATTTTTCATATAGATGCCTGGTGTAATGTTTGTCTAGCATTAAATAAGTACGATCAATTTACACTAGATGGTGTTAGAAAGATTACATTTTCTACTAAACAGCTGATTAAACAGTTTTGAGATTTTTTTGTCTCCAATTTGTTTTGGGCACGTCAAAGATGGATGCAAGCAAGGTAGATGAAAATGTTAATAGTGTTTATGACCCTGGAACTGTAAAAACCAATCATGATCAACTTTGGTTTTGTCTATTTCGTTCTGGTAATTTTGAAGTCAAATATGCACAACGCTCTGGAAGGCCAATTGTCAAAAATGTTAATAAAATAATGCAAATTGTGGAGTTTGACCGTGATGAAAGTACTGTTTTGATTGCTAAGGAGATATATATTAATAGAAAAATATGGATTTTTGATGGATTTATTTTTACCACATCTTATATATAAACTTTACTATAAATGAAGAAAAAACCAACGAAACTGATGTATTTTTTGGAAAAATGATTTTAACAATTTCATTCATTTTTTTTGTGTGTAATTTAATATATTTAATATGATCAATTACCAAATTGAAGACGTCACATAAAACTTTAATATTTTTCATGCATATAATTTAAGAAAGTAAAATTATTAATATTTCTATTTTTTTCAAATGCATCTAAACAAATTTAGAGATATAAAGTTTTTTTCAGTCAATTGTGCAGTTCTTTTAACATAATTTCCAATATAACCACCTTTGTTCTTTTATTAGATAAATATTGTGAGTTTGTAAATCAATACATTCTTTGTTGACTCATAGTAAAAAATTAGCCAAAAAATAAATGAAATTAGAAGAAGTAAAAATATTGCTAGACACGGATATTTTACAAAATATAGGATCAAGCAAACCATAACTTTGTTGTTTTTTTTTGTATTGAAATCGTATGGAAAAAGAGATTTTATCATCACAAAATTCCAAAAACATTTTTTTTTTTTTTTTTTTGTTAAAATATATTATACGAAAAAAATGTAGTAAATATTCATATTTGAATGCTGGTTATAGATGGATAGACGTGTAAATATGTACATACCATTCTTCTAACGACATCTTTTTATGTCTATTCATTATAATTATCAAAAAATACCTCAATTAACAAAATATTTTTTTACATTCATGATGAGTTTACATTATACATAATTTATATAAATAAGTAAAACTTTATCCTTGTCATTGTGGCTATCAACGCAGTCAGAGGTATACATTAAGTGAAAAAATAGGTGGAGTGAATTTTTTTCTAATATTGTACATGCATTGTAATTTTCATTTTATTCAAATCATTGTATTTACATACACAGTTTGGGGGTCAAACTTATTCTTTAATTGTGTAAATTTGTATCATTCATGGATATGGATTGACTTGTATTTAAAAATTCAAGGTTTTTCTGTAAAAAAAAACCACGAGACCGTAATCAAAAAGGCCGGGGTGCAAGGTCTACATAATACTAGCAGAATTTATCAGCCACATTTATATTAAATTATATATACAGATTTGGGAAATAAAATTTCAGTATGATATAATAACAATTTTATCCCCGTTATTTTTAGTATGAAATTGTATTATGCAATGAAACGACAGTTGAAACAAAAATAAACAAGTTATGTGCTTATCAGATGTCTCTATAAGTAAAAATGTGGGAGTAACAACAAAAAAAGGAACGCCTTTGTGATCTCCTCCGTGACTATGTTAATGCCAAAAAGGCGTCAGAGACTGTTGGCATCTCCTTCCGGAGTGCCTACAATATTAAAACGTCCATTTCAACCTCATACAACCAAGAAGAACTAAAACTTATACATCAATACTATGGATGACTTATGGCCTGACACCATTTGACCCTTCTGCAGCCTTGACCTCAACCCTCTGTACTTTGTAGTTTGGGGCGAAGATGGTCTCCCTCCCGTTTCAACAAAATTTGGATTCATTCTTTGGTGTCATTGTTAGAGTGTGGCACGCCATGTGCACGGCCTTCATTGTCAAGAGCTGGCAATCCGTTTGGTGGCGTTTTGGGACTATTATAGCTTGCGGAGGAGAACATAATGAATAAAAAATATATCATATTTAAGCAATTTACAATTTTATTTTGCGTTTTCCTTTCTGGATTCCATAAAAATCCCGTTTTTCGTAATTTATTTTTGCTACTGCAAGTTTTGGGTCCACACTATATAGTCATTCCAATCAGCCTCCCCCAAATAAAATTCCTGTAAATACGGCACTAAACATATATATATCTGAAAATATTTTGAGTTCATAAATAAATATTCATAATTTGAATCAATTCAAATTTAAAAGGTCATATTTATGTTTTGTATTATATAACTAAAGTATTATTACTTAAGAAAATCATCATAGAAAAAAGTGCCATTTATTATGATAGGTTGTCTGTCAATTCAAACGCAATAGAATAATTATAAATTGATTTTTTTATTGCAACGGTCATATTGGAACTAAATAAAGATTATCATATGTCAAATGAAGAATCTATGTCTTAGCTAATAATCTTCGGCTCCTCAACTTATCCTAAACATTTGATTATAAAGTCTATCATTTAGAGAAATATGGAAATGAAAGATTGGGTTTTATGTATTTATGATGTGTCCAAAAATAAAGTGGACCATTCTACGTTTCTTTATTTTTGTTTTAACTTTTCTTTGATTTAGCTCACTTCATTAAATAAATGAAAAGTTTTCAAACAATGTATAATAAATTTCTTTGATTTTAATACTTAAAAAAGAAGCATATGTTCACTTTTTACTATTCTTATCTCTATTTAGGCCATTTTTTTACAAAATATGTTCTATCAAATGTTATATATAGGAAATCTCGTGCAGATGTCTTAGCAATACAGCGAGGAGTATAAGGGCTTCTCAGAACGCCAGTTAGGAGCCATTGCATATATATATCAAAAGTGTATGATATCAATAGTTCAATTTTAACAAACTATTCTTATCAAATACCTTTTATCTACCAAACTGTATTATTGAATATATATCATTATAAATAGCCAAAGGTAGATATTAAATTACTGGTAATTTTATTTTTAACTTCCTATAACTATTTAATATTTATTTAAATATAAAATATAGAATATGATTACACCTTAAATACACTTGTGATGGCAAACGCAGTCATCTATGGGGAGAAGTAAGATAAATAATCAAAATATTCTTAAAAAAGATGAGTAACTGTACCCTCATAGATCAATGACCTTTTTCTTAAACAATATTAACTCCACGACTATGATTTTACGATACGTTACTACAACAACAAACTCAATTTAAGTACTTATAAATATATATATATATAATCATTTATAATCAAATCTTTTCACAGACTACAAACAATACATTTCATCTTACTTGTACATTAGGATGGTTTTATTTTTAACTTTTTTCGAATTTCGATTACAAGTAGTTTAGAAAAATGTCAATTGGTAATAAAATAATCCATGCAAAATTTCATTTTCCTACGACGTTATCTATAAATAGCACATCTAATTTAAAGTTTGAAAGGATACAAAAGTTTATTTCATACATACGGATAAAATTACACCCTTCATCATTATTGTGCATTAATTGATTATGATGGACATTATTCTAACATATAACAAATTTTTGAACTTTTATTTTCTAAAGCTACCCTATAAGTAAAAATAGCAAATAACTTTAGAAAATTTTGATTTTTCCTATCACAAAAGTAAAAAAGGATGTGCACTATACGAAGATCATCATATTTTTTTAACTTCTTTTATTCCAATGTATAGTTTCAAAAATAAACCTTGAAAACAATTTATAGGCAAAAAAAAAAAATCTAATAAAATTATTTTTTTCAAAATCACTTAAAATGTCCTTTAAGTATCTATAGTCACTAAGTCAAGAGTTTCTAACTTTTTTCATTATTTGATCGATATGTGCGACCTAAGAAAGATCATCTAGGACAATGTTTTTTTGTTATATGGCTAATTTTTATCTTAAATGACAATGTTTCTGCAGTAGCCGTCATCAAAATTCGAAAAATATTGAAAATCAAACCGCTTTATTGTGCATACATCAACTGATTCTTTTTCATTATTTATGTTTCGTCTTCCAAGTAATGTACAGATTAATAATGTATGTATGTATTAAAAAGTGAAATTTGTGCCCTAGTAAATGCAATGATGCTGGTTTTTTTGTTGTTGTTTTTAGTTTTCAAATTACCGTTGTTTTTAACCATTATGTGTTTCCCTTTTCTATTTTTCGTTTTCATTTTTTTCCATCATGTTTTCAACACGTACACGAATTTTTTTGCGTCTATGTATACTCTGTTGCAAATAAACAAATATAAATTACATATATTAGCAAAAATGCTTAAAGTTCTACGCATAATGTTGACCTAACGCAAAAAAGCTATCCGAATAACACCTAAAAAAAAAAATAACTTTCAATATTTGGTTTACTATATTTTCGCCAATGTTGAAGCTAAGATATTCAATTTTTGCTATGACCATTAAAATAATTTAGTCACTAGATAATTAAGTATATGTGTTTTACAAAAGTTTGTTTATTTTACAATAATTTTATATATTCCTCTGTTGGCTTCGATAGAAATTGAAAATAAATAATAAAATAGTAAGATTTTTGTGTTTAAATTTATATTCATACAATTGATAAATCAAATTATTGAAAGCTCATGTAAAAAAAAAATTCATAATTACAGTTGATTATTTATAATTCAAATAAAATTGAGAAGATCTCAAAAACTCGAATTATCAAATGATATTCAACAAATTCGAATGTTTTTCTTCGAAAAAATGTAAGCAAAAATTAAGACTTATAATCACTCTCAAATAAATTAAAGAATATATCTGTTTAAATTTCTAGAGTAATGTTAAAAAAAAATTTATAATTGAAAGTTTTTCTAAAAAACAAAATTGACCAGTAATATTGAAGTTTCTTGAAATTATATTTAAATAAGAAAAAATATTTTGATTTGACTAAAATAAAAAGAAGATCAATAACAAATGATATCATTTTCTCCCCAGTAATTAAATATATTATACTTTATATATAAGGTATTTTTTCCAGAGTTGCAAACTGAGAAAAAATAATGAATTATTTGTGCGTGAACAATATAATCAAATATTTATCTTTATAGTTTTTTTTCTTTACTTAATACTCTTGAACAAAAAAAAACACAAGAAAGTGTATATATATATATATATTGAAAAATATGCCATGGAAAGTTATGTGTAACAATACCAAGAACTAAAAATTAAAAAAAAAAAAAAAATAGAGAGAAAAGAACTAAAAGAGAGTAAATAACACCTCTGTAATATTTTTTACTCCACATATAAATATGAGTTTTTAAAGATGATTAAAAAGTTTCTCTTTTGTAGGGGTTAAACATAAAAATAAATAGTTAAATGCATACTATCTGGGTAAATATTCAAATATTATCTCTCAAATATGAAGAATCTTTTCACAAAGAGATATAATGGCCTTACGTACAGTCTAAAATCCATTTGAAAATTTAAAAAAATGATTTATTGAAAAAATATCAGCAAATTTTGGAAAGGGTAATTCATAAATACTACTAAGGAACACTTTATTTGCATTCTCAATCAATAAAACCATCTATCGTATGCCTTAATGACCAGTTCCAGCCTGGTGCGGAACTTTACACAGGACTATGTACAAAACTTTAACTTTTGCTAGACCAAATTTGCAAATTTTTTGGCCTTGGACTACTATCCACATCATCTCCCGACTTCGGCCCTCTGTACTATTATTGCTGAAGCACAAAGGAGAGTAACTCAAACAGCACCCACCACAACAGTCTTGACTCACTCAAGTCAATAATTAATGAAGCATGGGAGGTCCCTTCCACGGACAGGTTGTTTCAGCTTGGTCCTCATTTTGGCAACGTGTCGAGGCTATCATTGCAGCTAAGGGAAAATGTATTTAATACCTCAAATAGTAATTATTAAACTCTTAATATACCAATTTTCAATTTAAAAGTATAAGAGATAATAAAATAAGTATATGACACCATTCTTGAATATTATTATATTTATTTTCAGCCACACTCTATAGGGAGAAAATAATTCATTCTTTTATAACATCAGCAAAGACAGTCAGTTAGTTTCTTTGATTTAGAAAAAAAATTATATATATAAACTCAACAATTTCGCTAGAAAAAAAATCAAAAATCTTCATTTTTGTCCGATATACAAAAGACAAAAACATTTTTGACCTCAAAAATACCAAAAGATTCTTATTTCAGATAATTATAAAACTCTAACGTGTTAAATAATTTACATAGACACTTATGGATGTAATCAAACCTAACCAATCAGCTTACAAATGACTTTAGTTGTTTAGAATTGATCATTGACGTCAAAAACTAGGAAGCGAAGCTTTGTTCTTAAATGATATGATCCCCATTAACATAGTATATACATAGGTACTTCTTTTTGGCATTTGATTTAGACACATTTACACGGTTCTCATTGCTATTCATATGTATCTGAATGTGAGATGTAGTTTTATATTTAAATACGTAGGAGATAATTTAACGGATTATCTTACAGAGATGAAAGATATCATTGGTGTCTAAATATATTTATACAGGGTGAGGGTTTCAAATCCAGAAAAAGTTTAGACCTCAATATTATGGCATTTCTAAGATCTATGTTTATGAAAGTTTGACTCTCAGATTCAACATACTAAATTGTTTTTGAACAAATACAAAATCCTTGTGAGTTCCTCCGAATACAAACACCGTGTGCCCTTTATTGTATATCCCCGTGCCAAGTGTAAGTCCAAAAACGAAGATAAATCCACAGATAATAAGACTAAAGAGCTAACACTGATGTTAACTGATTCACTTTCATGCTATAATTTTAAAATGTTGCCGTTTGTCCAAATCAAGTTATTTGAACAGGATTTATTCCGGAAGAAGCAGCACTTTTAAGACCTGTATGTTTTTGACAAAGGAAATATGTCATCCTAGCTCGTCAAATATGAGCCCCTTGATCTATTATGTTTGGGGCGTCTTGAAAAGAAAATTCAATAAACGTTCATATAACACAGTCGACTTCTTACGGGCTTCTATTCTTAAGGCAGTGGCCAACATGGACAATTAGTTCCTTTTCATGGTGTTTGACATGTTGGAGGCTGTGGTTTAAGCTGAAATTGGTTGGTTTGAGTAATTGACTTCACTATTAACCCCGTCATGTAAGAGCAAAATATTTGTAAATTGCTAAATTCAAAAATATATTATAAAATTTTGAAAATTTAAATCATAAATACAATCAAGATACATCTTATTTGCATTCTCCATCAATATAGCTTCATTTGGCTTTAATGACTAGTTCCACCCTGGTTCAGGATTCTGCACCTCAGTTCTTCATATAGTTCTTCATTAGGTTAGCTTATGTAATGATAATATTGGCCTTTAGTTGGTGCCTTGCTGTGTATCGGACCCACAAAAGCCTTAATTTGAGCTCCTTTAATGGTTCAGACTTCCAAAAGCTTTCCTCAGAGGTGACGAAAATTAAAAAAGTCCAGGGCGGAGCAGTCGCGTATGTAGGGAGGCCAAGAGGTTTTTCTTCAGCTTGTTCAAGAGAATTTGGCACTGAGTCACACTCATTACTTTATTCAAAGGTGTCAAACCATGACGAGAAGCTCTTTTGTACAGAAGTAAAGAAGAACCAAGCCTTTATAAAGTCCAAAGTTGCAAATTTCTGGATTTCAGAAAAATTGGATCTGAGTCCTCGGGCTATTATGTGGGGAGTGTCTTGAAGATAAAGTTGAATAAAAGTGCACATAACATATTTGTGTGCATTTAGGGTTTCCATTCCTAGGCAGTTGCCAACATGAACAAGTAGTTCCTTATCAAGGCCTGTGCCAAGTTGGAGCCTGTGATTTAAGCAGAATTTACTTAATTACAAAAAAAAAATTATTTGTGAATTTCTGTATTAATATTTGGGACATAAGTTGTAATATACAAATTCCTTAAATTTTCTGGATTTATAATTCCCACCCTGTATATACAGTTATGATTATATTCATATAGAAATATATATATATACTTAAAAACTTCCCTCTATTTTGATACACGCTTTAACACAACATCTGTAGAATATAATATACATGTTGATGCCTGGCTAAAGAGATAAAATAGGCTTTGGTGTTATTTCTTGAGCCATAAGTGTGTGTTTATAAATATAGAAGATCATTATATTGTACTTTATCCGCTCTTACTAGGGGGTTTGCTTAAATATACATGCTTATATGTAGGGAACGTTTGTCTGTAAGGTTGTTGGTTTTTTTATGTAAAAAAAAAAATAATAAAAAGTAAAATTATGTTAGATATGTACAAAACAGCATACTCCAACAATATATATCCATATAATTTGTACAACAACAGACATTCATTCACGTCTCAGTATAAAAATGTTTTTGTATTCTTTTTTTCTCTTATATGCCATGTATAATTTGGATATAATTAACTTAAAATATTTAGTTTTGTACTATTTTTTAATTTATGCTATAATACCTATTCAAATGTACTAACTTAATTCTTTTTGCTTTTCAGATGTTCGCCGGAAATGACTTTATCAGAAGCGAGTACACTGCATTCTCTAGCCTGTTGGAAAGAGGACTGCTCCTACATCAAAGAGTTCATTTCAAAGAACTCTTTACCACAAATTGTGCGCATTGTTAAAGGGCATTATCAGGGCCTGGGAACGTCCAGCTCTCTCTCTACACATTCCAACTCCGTGGTTCTCCTACTTAACTTTGGAACACAAAAAAGGATTCATGCACAATGTGTGAAGTTTAAAGATAGTCGGAAGGTATCAGCTCTAGGACCAAAACTTGCCATCCCATCTACATATGAGGGGTATTTTGAAATACTAAGTGAGGATGGACGATGTGTTCGGAGTATGGAAAGTGTGGAAGAACTTTGTCGGAGATTTCCAGACTCTGTCTTAGTGAGAGAAAATGTACGAGCTTTCGTATCCAAAACCAATGATGAAACAGATAGAATTAAAGATAAAACACGTATAATCGCTGCGGGGGAAACACTTTTATTGATTGGTGAAGTCAATTCCAACTCCTCAACCAATGGATCAAATTCTTTAATTTCCTCCTCATCAGGCTCTTCATCGTCCTCTGCACCACCCTCGAACCATCACTCTTCATCACATTCAAATCGCTTTCTTCGTTGCTTTGATGAACGAGGTGAAAATGTTTTTTTGCCTTATGAGGCTCGTGGAAAATTTAGTGTGATTGCTAAAGAAGACGGAATTTCTGGAGTGCATTCAGTTTCTAATATATTGAATAAACGACTTCCACTCATGGCGCGACTTGCATCTGGAGGGCCTTCACCTGTTGGGTTACGTAATTCTCAACCTTTTGTACCAGAAATGAGACTATTTTCATCTGTGCAGGAGGATGTAATCATGGCATTTACCCTTAATGGCAAGGAGTCATGTCAACTAATTCCTTTACCTCCAACTGTGCTATTGAAAGTACAAGGGGCTTCAAATCACGATGTTCTTAAACAAACTACTGAGTTCTCAAGACTTATCTCAAAAGCCAAGGAGCTTGGTGGACACATCATGAATAAATTGCTTGTTCATGATATCAGCATAGGAAGAGACTTAAGGCTTCATGGATTAGATAAACAGGGAAACAAGCAGAGCTCACGAGTTAACTCATCTCCTCCTCTCACTACGTCGAATACCAATAACACATCCAACATGAACAACAGTAATGTTAACCTTGGGAGCCCTACACATAAAAGCATAGAAGATTATGATGAAATTGAACAAATATACGACTATGTACGAGGATTTGCTCCTTTACCAAAGGGAGCAAAGCCTTGGGCATTGGATGAAGTGCCAGAACCTCCTCCTCTTGAAACCCTTCCTACTCGGCTCAATAAAAATGGCAATAACCATCATAGCTCGATGGATTATATTGGAAGTAATTATGCGTGGATGGGCTCTAGTCAGTATTTAAATGACGTCAAAAGACTACCCGATAACATGAAACTTATTGGTAATTGTAATATTATTAAGCCCGAAGTGAAGAAACGCCCCAGTACAAAGGAGCTGAAACCTTCTTCAAAGTCTAATGAAAATAAAAATCCTCAAAATGACCCATCTCAAAGGTCTCGCTACATTAAATCCGCCAATCACAGACAAGTGGGTCAAAAGCATAAATTTTTTCGCAGCAATAAGAAAGAGTCCTCCCCTCCACTATATCATAATCATCCCGCCGTAACCAGGCCCTCTCCTCTTTTCAATCTAAGGTACAAGAGTTTAACAAATTTAGCTGGAAATCATCCAGGAGTCGTAGCTTATAGTCCAGATTATGATACTCTCAATTCCAGCAACTCTGGTGGTAAAAATTCTGGAGGAGGAGATTCTGGAGGCTCAAGAAATCTTCCAGAGAAGAGAAGTCGAAAGCTTTGCCGTCCAAAATCTCTCACAAACCTCGTTTGGGGCAATGCCCCCTCAATTCCTACTCCATCTCTAAACAACGGTGTCAAAATAGTGAGCGATAAATCCAACAAACATCCTCCTCCAGGTCTCTACGCTCATCGAAGACTCTCAAAAGAACTCTCTACTTCCTCAGCAATTCATGGACGGAAATTAGGATCTTCTGGAAATATTGGAAAAAGGATTGGAACATTATATCTATAATAAAATATTCATAATTTTAATTACAAATATTTGATGAACGCACATACTTGTAATATCGTACTTCTTTGATTATAAATCAAAAAAATATATAAAAAATATGTAGAAATAATATATCGAGTAAGTGTGACAGCAACTACATACTTTAAAATTTTTTTCTTCACAAAAAAAGTAGATAATTCGTTAAAATTAAGTATCATAGGAGTAGATTTATAAAGTTATGTTAATTATATTTTGTTATAATAGCATTACAAAAAGTTATTGTTGATTTTGGTTATGTAGTAATTAATGTTATTTTTTCTCGTCTTTTATTAAAATATTTCACAGTTTTAATCAAATTATAGTTCTTGTTTTTTGTTTTTTTTTACTTTACAAACACACAAAAAGAAAATTACGCAAGTTCATAATGGTTTACATAAACTGGCTTTATGTAAAAAAACATTATATTTTATTCTTTGTTTTTAATAGATGCTTCTTTTCCTATAATGCCCAGATAATTATTAATTGTATTCAATCAAGAGTTTTGAAACCATTGGATACGATAGGTTATTATGATTATACCATACAAAATATATTGCATTATACATATATATTTTTTCAATATCAAAACAAAAAAAATATTTTTGTTGTATTTTGTCTCATGATATAAAACGAAATAAAGTTATTAGAAAAACTATTTGTATATGAAGTTAATGTCATTATATGTTTTAAAGAGGAGAAACATACAATCAACAGAAGGGCAATAGTTTTCAGAATCTATTAGTAACTAGACTTGAAAAATGGTTTTCTTAACATGTGATTACTGGTACCCTGAAAGTGTCAGCCTTTATTATAAATAATTAAATGGGGGATGTTTAAATAAAAAAACTCAATATAGCTATTAGAAAAGGAAAAACGGTTCACGTGTGTGCTCTTTCTTCTTTTTTGTTCATTATTTAATAATCGAGTGTGAGTTGACGTATCCCTCTTAAAGAAGATTTCTCCCTTATCTTTGGTATAAGTAAATTTAAAATGCATAACAAATATATTTGAACTGAAATATAATTATAACATTTTCCCTGCATCAATGCTATTTTAAATGTAGAAAGTTATTCTCTTTATACGAATAATTTATTTCCTCCTTACACAATCATGAAACAAACAGCTAATATTAAGATAGCCCTTAAATTAATTGTGCTATATGCCTCACTATCGCCTCTTCCTCGCTCTCTTACAAAAACCATCTCTCTTAATGATACACTTTGCAACTTTTGCAAAGAAGAATAAGGAACATCACACCTGTTATATGAATATAAAATACTGCGATGCTTATATGATACACGGGCAAAAGAATTAGGATAATTTTTGGAAGGTCATTGGTAAGGGAGGATTTATTTTTCCTCACATCAAAAAGTAAGCTATACTAGCATGGAGTGTTTTTAAATCTAAAGTATGACTTGTATGCAATCAAGGAAAAGAAAGAAAAAATTGTTACATCTATTTTAATTATAAATATTTTAGAAATTTTATTGGTCTAGGGGTTGGGACTTTTTTTAAATCAGATTATTGTTTGTGGTTGATTTATCTGAAAAATAAAATTTTATGCCTTTTTTGATATTTTTAACGTTTCTAAAATCTTTATATATGAGTACCAGAATAAACTAATACTAATATCTCTAAGAAATATCGAATTGAATAGTTTTTGGTCAATATATCTATATAATAAAAAGGTTCTAATTTATTAACAAATCCTTTCGGAAAGGATTTGCAAACCTGTGAGGAGGATATGCATTAAATATATGGGATTCCAGATGTTCATAGGATTACGTAAACTTTCATTACTCAAAATTAGTTATAGAAACTTGGTTGTACCTACATAATATATTCAGGGTTTTTTTTTTAAAAAATAATATACTTATTTTTTATGCATAATGATTGGTAATTTATTACTATAATTGGACAAAATATGATTTTCTACGTGCGTGAGACTTTTTGCAATTACAATCTGAATATGATATTTATTTTCCAAATATTACTCATTGGTCAAATAGAGAGTGCAATTCTATTTGACCAATGAAAGGAACATCAATAAAGTAATACTGAGGCATAGAATTCGAGATACTAGGAAGTTTATCAACGTCATTTTGTTTTCCATTTTTTACCCACTTCAGTCATATTTCCTATTTTTTCTAGGTATATACTTACAGTTATTAGTGTGTAATTTGTATTTTGATTAATTTTCCGTGTGTAATTCTATAGAAATAAACATATTAAGGAACATCCGCGGTAAGTAATTACTTTATGATATAAAAAAATTGAAACTTTTGTCAAAAATAACTGTTAATTTTAAAATCTATAATAAAAACACATAAGAAAGACCAGTCCTTGCGGAAATTTTTGCTTTGACATTTAAAAAAATATAAAACATAATATATTCAGGCCCTATTTTACTCTTATATATTATTGTATATAATAAAAAAAAACATATTCATTTGGGAAAATTAAAAACGCCGTCTTTATTCCAGGTATTAAGAGTTCCATAACAAAGGATATGTTAGGGATGTACAAGAGTAAGTTTTTTTAGGCTGAAATTACAAAAAACTTTCATAAAATACATAATAATTCAATGACTGTAATAAGTAGAGTTGTATAAAATATGACAATTTATACGTTAATTATTATTTTCCCACGAGAGACCATCTGAGTAATATGTAATTATTGGTATGTATGATCATGAATGCCAGAGTGTATAAATGTATATTTCTGGGAGTATTATGGATATAAGTCCTTTGTAGAGTCACAGTAGAATTGAACATCGACATCGGAGTCATTCTAGCTTATATTTTTGCTAGATAAAGAGTGGGATTTGTGTATATTTATTTCCTTATTTTGATAATAATAGCTAATTTAATTAAACTTCATGGCACCTAAGCAGTTCTCTTCCCAAAGATTCTACAAACGGTCCGTGTTATTTTTCTTCTTGACATACTAAGAAGTAATATTTTTAGGACTCCATCTATTTCTATAAAGCTTAGAGAAAAGTATTTACAATGTAGTCACTTATTAGGTTTGAAATCAACGAGCCAATCCTATTTGTAAATAACAGTAGAGTATTTTTTTATGTCTTATAACATGACCAATGGATTAATCATCACTAATGCGTATGTACATATATTAATTCTTAGAAGTTAATCATAACTAAGACTAAGGAGCGGCGAAAAATAAGGTAACTCTGATACTAATTAATTAATTTGTAGTTTCATCAATATATTCACATTTTTCACAAAGAATGCACAACGATATTTCTTGTCAATATATAATATATTGTTATAGTTAAAAATTAATTCAACATTATGTTAATCTATTATGTTGGCCGTCAATACAGAGGCAAACTCAATTTTTTCCCCCCAAAATCAACTCCACCCAGAAATATAAACAAACAAAGGCTATAATTTAACAAAAATATGCCAAGAAATTATTGGATTATATATATTACTTGTTTAATTCCATCAAAAAATTTGCTCTATTTTATTTGTTAATCCAATTTTAATAAAGTTTCGTTATGTCGAAAAACTTATTGTTATAAAACTAAATAATAAAATTTAAGATATGCAACTCAATCCACCTTTAAGTTCTGAGTTCCATTTAAAAATATGAAATTGATCAAAAATCCTTTTGAAGACCATTCTGTGTTGGATCTTAGTTCATTAACCACTCATTTGAAGGATGCATATAGTGCATCATTTGATACCAATCGAGTTATATGACAAAATCTTCAAAACAATGTTGTTTATTATGTTATAGAAAACGTATGATTGACCTTCACCAATTATTTCATTCTAAATATCTCAATTATAATATATTTTGATTTAATAATACTTTTTTTAAAACAAGGAAATCTCACTTTAGAAAAAAAGATTAAAGTGGTAAGTCCCTGGGATTGGGAGATGTGAGATGCTTAATTTGCTAATATACTGATCAAATCTGAACACATTGAATTTTAAACTTTAACAAATATTTTATTATTCAACAACAGAATTTCAACAGAATTTTAACAAAATTCATACAATAAATAGATAGTAGAATCTGAGCTCTCTTAATAATTAATGTAGCAGTCCTTAACGGCATGAATGGCTTCCAGGCAGCAGAATGCTTTGCACCCATTGCGGATTTTGTTCCAGTTTGGTCTTTTTGATAAAGCCTTTTATACTCTTTAACGTTTCGGACTGGCTGACGGCGTAGACGGTGGTCTTGGAGATGCTGAAAGTGCGCAAATGGCAATTTATCGATCACATTGAAGTGTCCTTTTCTCGACTTGACTGTAAGTTAGAGAGCTCAGGTATGTTTTTTTTTTTTTGTAACTAATTGTTTATGCTCTCATATATGGATATATGAATTAATTTTAATCACTCAAGCTTCATTAATTATAGAATGAGTAATTATTCACATTACAATAAACCACACAGTATACAGGGTGACCCTAAATACTGTCAAATGAATAAATGCATATAACTTTTAATATTTCTATAATTAATAATCTAAATTTTGAATGAATATTACTGAATATCATAAAAATAATTGACAAAAATAATATTCAAAATGGTTGCTTTAGCAGAAACTAAAGGGCCTTGAGTGTTTTAGGGAAGGCATCACAGTAGGCACGGAACATCTCCACGAAAATGTTGCCGATTCTTTAATTAGGGTGGCTTTCAGTGCATCCAAATTAGGATCATTCTTATAACAGACACTTTCCTCCAGAATGAACCAGAATCTTAAATCCATTAGAATCAAATTCGGAGTGGATAAAGTCTTAAAGTTGTTGCTCTAAAAGCCTTGAAAAATTGTTTAATATATCTTTGACGTGTAAGAGTGAGTATTATCCTGTTGAAAGTTATTTTACCTGAAGTGGGAATTTGCGCATGGCTGGAGACTTTTCTACAAGATTGTACTCATATACTCTAGGCAGTTAATTTTGTACCCCTACACTACACAGATAAGATAAACTTTACTGTAACGGCTGATGGCCACATAACCATACCATCCTTGAATCTGGTTTTTCATCCAATATATGATAGAAGGTAAATTATAACTTGTTTTTTTTACCAACACCCGATTCAAAATGATCGGGTGTTGATAAAAAAACATTTTAAAAAGTTCTTGCTTAGTGATACTAAAGAAAAATTTTAGTATCACTAAGCCAGAACTTCTTAAAAGGTATAAAATAACTTTTGCACTAAGACATGTTAGGAGAGGACTTAAACAAACTGAGAAATTTCTTACATCTCTTTATTTTATTTCCCATCGTATTTGAAAAATGGGCAATAAATATTTTATGCAAACTTTATTGACAATTAATCAATAATAAATATATCCCAATTTTTTTTTTACAATGAGAATTTTAAATTTCTATGAGTAATATAAGTTTTATTTGTAATTATTTTTTACAATATTAAGGGTACAACCTGTATAAGATTTTAATATAATGGAATTTAGTGGAATAATGCAAATAAAGGTTAGCAAACTTTGTGATTTGAAATAAATTCAATCTCATAAATGGTATTTTTACTATTTTTTTATCGTCCAAAACCAATTGTTTAGTTAGCCCATTGGTTGCTAAAATGGCTTAAACTCCATAAATAGTTAAATACAATTTTAACAATTAAAAAATTAAGTTCGTATAATTTGAAAATTGAAGATATTATGTAAGCATTACTTTTCTAGAAAACCATTATTTGCCAAAAAAATAGATTTAATTTATTTATCATATTGGTTATATAGCACCTTTAATCTACAAATCATTTTGTATAAATTGATTAGTTATTAAAATGTTACTTAGTTAAAAGTGTTTTTTTTTGGAATTAATACAACGGTTTGGGGTAAGAAAGTTTTTTTTTTAAATAATCATTCAGGGACATTAATATTCCACGTGATTTTTTTTCCAATCACAGGCTTTAAGTAATTTTATCAGCATATCACCTTTAAAATGTGACATTTTTATAATTTTTTTAAATTATTTCAACTAATTAAATCTTTGATATCTGTTAATCCCATAAACTTATGAATTTGATCTTTTTCTTTTTTTCAAAGTGATATATTGACTTTATCTTGTTCTGTTATATATATATACATTTATTAAAGAATAAAAAACTGATATTTTTTTGTTACATAACTCAACAGTTATCAAATGATGTATTATATAAATACATTAGATAAGTTATTTACGAACTACAATCCAAAATTAACGTTCTTCAAGACAATTTTGATCAAATTTATCATTAAAAGGAGTCAAAAGTAAAAGCTGGATTTGGTTACAGATCTGAAATTTTTTGGCGTATCAAAATGTATTCCAATTCGATGAAAAAAATAAAAATTGTGTCAATTTTCAAATTTCCAAAAAATAAAGATTTATAAATTATTTAATTTTGTATTGACTCACAATACACGAGTATATGTGCTGCTAACTAAAAACATCTGTAACTAAAAGGAAGTGTTTAATAAAAATTAGATTACAATTATTCTTGAAACAATAAGTGTAATAATTGCTTCAAACAACAAAAATATTATTCAATTGATGGCTTTTGTTCAATTTATAGAGCACAATAAAGTTTAATGTCTCGTATTCATGAGTAGTTACATTAAGACATGTTATTTTAGTATCGAATAATATGTACCATAACTAGACCATTTAACAATGCATACATCCTACACTATTGACTACCTTGTTCTAACTGTTTGATAAATGTTGATAGATATATATTGTCTTTAAATATCCTTCTCAATCATACCACAGGTTATTCAAGTCAGTAAAAGGTACACTAAACTAGGGGCCTGCTGTTCAACCAACTATTTACTCTCCCTCTAAACTATATTTATTTATTATAAATTCTTTTTCTTACCACTAAACTTTATCGCAATTTTCCTTAGATGAATCTATTTTTCACAATCATAATTTAGATATGAAGTCTTACTCCAAGGTTTTACAAGGCTTAATTAGAGTTTATAAATAGTTATGCTAATTGGGAGCACTTTGTGGATGTAAAAAAAAAAAAGAAACCGAGATCAACATGGTATCCCTGACAATTTGAAGAATATTTTTGAGAGAATCAGCTTAGCTATCCTAACGTTGCATCAGATCAGCTACAAGCATCCGTAAGGAGGAAAGAAGGAAATAAACAAGGATATGGGAAAGAATTACTCTAATATCGATCCTCTATTTTACAAATCATCATGGTTACTCTCCGTCCTTTATGAACAACTGTTCCATCCGGTTTCGAATATATCAATGATAGTTTGTATGTGGTAGACAAGGAAGCTCACTTCTTAGAAATTAAATAATTATAACAATAGCTTGCAGGAAGAAAACGGCCAAGCTAAAAAATTGACCAATTTATTAACACTATTCATAACTCTCCTCGAAACAAAATTGGATAACAGATATGGAATAAATTCAAGATATACAAAAAATAATTTGCATTAATATACAAGACCCAATATTATTAATATTTTCTTCTACAATCTCAACACAAAAACAAGCAAGAATGATTTTTTTTCAAAATGGAATCTGGATTAATTTTGTATTTTTAAAGCAACTATCTTCTATTTATGTTCATAATTGTTCAAATAAATTGTTTGGAAGCACTGCATATTACACTTTCATCTTTTTTATAGTTCAATGGTACTAAGGATTGTCCTTTGGTCCTTAAAAATATATTTATTTTATTGACTCCTAGCTAGGATTGAAAGAAGATTATAAATGATACCTAGAACGTATAAAACTTGATTATTATATATTTTAGCTTCTTACCACTAATTTTAGACTTAAGGTGTCTTGTGTCTTTGAAAGAAGCTATCAAAAAATATTCAACAGCTAAAATAGTGTAGTTAGTAACTTCCTCTTTTCAACCTTTTTAGTTACCATTAAAGAAGAAAATGAATGATACATAGAATGTATTAGACGTTTTAGCAACATAGCTCAAATTTTAGACCTAAAGTATCTCTTCGAAAAAAGTTATCAAACAAACTTCAACAGTTGAAATAACGTAGTTTGTAACTTCTTTTGTACATACCATAAAACACCAACAAGGACCTTTAGCAGAAACACCTAAATAAGACAATTAAACAATTGTTACAATCATATTTAGACATAAAAAAACAAGGATAGAGGTGACAAAGCGATAAAAGCAAGCTTGAGCCAGAGACTTCAAGTTTAATAAAGACAAACTGGCGACGTTCACATCCCCCCCATACCCCTCCCCCAACTCACGTCTTTTTTAGTCAAATTCACCACTAGTTATATGCAATTAAGAAGTAAAAAACAATTTGGATCTTTTTCTTTTCTTGATGTTTTTTTTTCAAGATTGTTTAGTGTTAAATTGCCTTTTATGACAAAAAAGGATGAGAGTTATTCTTTCATATTTATTTTTCATCTACGCCATTTTACTGACCGTATAGCCAGAGAGCCAATAATTATAATTATTATTAAATTCCCATTCCAAACATATAATAGTATGTGCAGATTTTAATGGATAAGTTGGAAAATAAATAATAACTGCAATGTCATCTCTCTGAGGAAGCCACATTTTTATCATGTACATTAACAAAGATATGAACAATAAATTTATATAGTGTTGTGTTGTCCTTATTAAGGACTGAAGACTACAGTCCCGTCCAGTTCACTCTCAGTTGGGTCATTTTCAGTCCTAAAACTTTGGCACTTCGCTACTTGATGTTGTTACTCAACTTTATTTCTTCTTTATTCAATTAATTCTTGTTCTGGCAGTTCTAAGCACTAGAAGTCTAAAGAACCAGTCCCAAATACAAATATGACCGGTTCTAACACTGGACTAAAATAAATAAGGAATGCCACAACACTGTTGAAATAGTAGTTCCAAGGAAGATAAATAAGAAGTATATATTCCACCCTTACTTTTTGAAAAGGAAGGAACATTTCAATAATTATGCGTTATCAAATAATGTTTATATAACACAGGGGAACAATTATAGACTCAAAATTTCTTTAAGATTCATTTTTCATTTGTTCGATCAATTGTTCATTTTTGAATTTTTATTTATTCATTTAATATTTATCTAGTATAAGAAGTCCAACCTAAAAAAATACTCATTGATATATAAAGCCCTTTTTGTTTCGTAATACATGAAAATGAGCCTCAAGGACATTACTCACCTAAAGCAAAATAGGCTATCCCAGGGGTCCAAAAATGATACTCTCAATTTTTATAAAATTATGTTCAATTTCTTCAAATTGGGTTTTTAATAGCCTCAAGAATGAGCAAGTACTTTTATTCAAGAAACCTCGTATTTAATTTTAACAGCCTCCATCCTTTAAAAATATCTGAACCGACATATTTTTTCTGATCTCCCTTATCTACTGGAAAGACCTGTGGCATAAACAGTATAGGCAAATGCTAAATGTGCCGTTCATTCAAGGGTGTCATAATGGGTGCGAAGAAAAAAAAGGTGACCCCGAACCTAACCCGACTTTCGTGCCGGGCTCAATTTTTCCAACATTATAGTTGGACCTAGTTATACCCTTAAAACTAGGGTCTGGTCGATCTTTAATTGTCAGGCCAAGTCGGGTTTCATTTTTTGATTTTTTGCCTGAATTTTTTTGGAGAGGCGTCTGATTGGTTTTTAATTGCTTTGCTGATTTTTTCCAAAGGTGGTAAATTCCTCCTGTGAGTTCATCTCAAATAACAAATAAGTTCTAATGGATCAAGTAAAAGGTATGATGGACGTTAATGCTTCAATTTACCTAGTGTTTTGTAAAGTTTTTATTTAGTTTATATATGCTAAATACTTACATTTTTACCCCGACATTAGCACCTTTAATCTTTCTAACTGCACAATATGAAAGTACTTTGTCTTAATTTTTAACGTCTCTTTTTTCAATAATTTTCATTTATTGGCTTGAGAGCGTGGGAAGATATTCATATACTCGAATTTCTTACACCAAAATCTGTGATTTAATAAAATATGATATTTCAATAAAACAACATAACTTTCTTAAACATCAAGAGAATTGAATTAAATTTTCAGGAATTACAAAATACAGTATTGTGCTAAAATTCATATTTTTAATACCTTCTATTGAATTGTATAATATATAATTCGAGTATATAAATATTTTCCCACGCTCTCCAGACAATTAATGATAGAAATTGGAAAAAGAGACGTTAAAAATTAAGTTAGAGTACTTTCATATTGCGCAGTAATAAAGATTGAAGGTGCTAATATCGGGTAAATAATATATGTACTTCGCATCGACGGATTAGATAAAAACTTTAGAAGATACTAGATAAACAATTGCAATAACAACCATTTTACCTTTTATTTGATCAATTACACCCTATTTGTGATTTTGAAGGATATCAATAATTAAACCTATATTGTTTTAAAACCAATTTGTGATGTTACGTTGATTATGTTGTTAAGTTTAATTTTTAATTTTTTACCGATATGTTGTTATTAGTTTGTATTTTTTTGTTAAAAAAGAGTGTTTGTATATTTAAGAAAGGCTTTTTGATAATTTATCTTACATCAACTTAGTCTAAGCGCAGATTTTCAAGTTTTTGAATCATTTTAGTAAATCGACAATCAGATAAAACTCTTCTTGAGGAACAATTCTAAGGTGAACATTAAAAAAAAACTAAAATATACTGAGTTGATAATTTTCTCAAACATTCACGGAATTTTTATTTATTATGATTACCATTATCAGCTTTAATTGCAATTATGATGCATCACATAATAATCGTTGAGTTCAAAGACAAATTGGCAAAAACCTTAGTACCAAAAGCCACTTTGCCAAAAGCCATTTTGTTGAATTGACAGTTTGCCGAATGACCACTTTGCTGAATAAAATAATAAATATATTTGATGATAATTCATCCTGAAAAACTATATAATTAGGATTTCTAATCATGTTACTCCAAAAATAAAAGATTACATTTTTAATTCTTTGTCACAAATTGCAATGATTATTCGTTTATTAATTAATAATTAATTGATTCATGTAATTATGGGTATATTTCAAAAGTTAATGTTAATTATTTATCATTATATGAACTCAACACAGTTCAAATAGTAGTTCAAATATTTAACCGTTGTATTACTTAAAGTATAAATTAAATAATAAACAAACATGACAGTGATTCGATCATAGTGACTTAATATATCAATGGATTCGATCGAAAGGAAGAATTGCTATTAAGTAATAACCTTAAGATATCCGTTATCAATTATAATTCGAGATAATGGATTATTTGTATTTGAAAAGACTCATGGATGGACAAACAAGCATAACAATTAACATTACACCAGAGAATTTCAGATTTTTATTTCGTTATGATCCAGGATTTTTTGGAAGGAGAGGAGGTTAGCTGTGGTGAAGCAAATCACTGAAATGATTTGGGAATGCACTCAAAGGTGGGGTCGTAGGAGAGCTCGAGGAAAAAAGAGGTAATTCGGCAAAGTGTCCGTTCGACAGGGGCTTTCTGCAATGTGTCCGCGCACGTAATCCTTGAAACTATGTTAATAATATTCAAAAAATATGTTAATTATATATAAATTAATTTGAACAGAGAATTTTGAGGTTTTTTCAGTGATGTGCCACTTGAAAAATATTTTTTTCTCAATTACTCCTTACCAGTGATTCTTGTTGAAAAATAACCGTAAAATACTGGGATGTTTTATAAAATGTTACCCATTTACTCATTTTTTTCTTTTTTTTCCCACTATTTTTTCCTCCAATAGATGGCAAGAGAATCAGATCCCAAATTTGTGGACAGAAAACTTTTGAACAAACACTATTTTTAAAGGCACATATATTTATTTCTAAATCTCAAGAACACCAAGGGTACACAACACCCTATTTGAGAACCACTGTCTTAGAGTATAGGAAGAGGGAGATCGATTATAATGATGTATGAAATTATAACGATCTAATGAAAACATAATCTTGAAATATCGTGGAGTAATTTATTTTGATATTCATTATGCAGTACTTAGATATTAATGAGTTTATGAATTTATATACTTAACCTTGAAAACAAGTAGAGGCAGAACTTATAATACACACTTTTATATCGACAATATTGAGTTTATGGATCAAGGATTAAGCTATAATATTATCCAATTTATATTTTCTACTAAGTGTATTAACTTAAGTCTACATATAAATTATGTACAGTGGGTTACATCAAATCTAAAATATCGGTACTCAAATCACTCTAGTGAAAAAATGATAAGGATTGAAATTGTGCAAAATAGATTTCTCGACTATTTTTACAATTGTCAACTAGTGACAATGGATTTGGATTTCCTAATTTGAAAAATGACCAGGGCAATTACTCAACATTGTTTTGTGGCTATTCTTCTAAAATATCAATTACTAAATAGTAGATTAACTTTAGAATTTACATAAATTCCTTCAAAAGTTTATCTAATTTAGACTTTGTATTGATTATGAACCAGTAGCTAGACATGAATAGAACTTAGATTTCGGAAATGTTATTTTATTACTTGAGTTCCATCTTTGGGTTGAGTTCTAAAAATATGTACTAAAAAGTATCGGGGATAAAATGATAATTAAAAAGAATATTAAAGAGTTTATAAACCTTAGGGTGTATATATATTATTTCAGGGAATTAATGGAGGTTGAATAATTCAAAAACTAATAAAGTAGCATCCCCCAAAAATTCAGTATTTCTAAATTATAAATACACTTAAAGAAGTCACAGTGTGTTAATTAATATAATCAACACGAGAAATAAAATTGCCGTATATTTGTATTTCTGCAATTCATCTCCTACATTTTTGGTGACCCGCAATTTTGCCCTGGAAACTTTTCCCCTCATTTTGGGTTATTCTTTTCGACATAAAAGAGGTCTTCCTTCACTTAAAGTCCTTTGTAATTTTGTATTATATTGAATAACTTGAAATGAGAGCATTTTAATTCAATTTGGGCGTATAGCATTCATATTAAATGAATGTTGTTTCTTATTATAATGAATTCGAACTGTTTTTTTACTGGTGTACTTTAGATGAGAGAAAATATACAGAAAGAACCTAAACAATTAAATTTAAATAAACACAGTCTGTATTACTACCTCAACTTTTAGGAGTTTTGTGACTCTGAGTAAAAACTCCATAAACTTGTCAGGGAGTAGAAGGCTGCCTCACTCTTTAAGGAATCGAAACAAGATGGTCTTACAGCAAAAATGTATCAAACTTCAAGTGGATAGATACCCATTTTAAACCTTAAATTATATTTGAGAAGATATATTTTGCCTTGATATCATATATGAGTGTGTGAGTTTCCAGGTTTAATATTCCTGGGGGAAAACATTCTAGGACCACATTTTTTCATGACAGAGATATGGTTTGGTTCATAAAGACTAAATATATTTATATGCTTGCATATTTCAGACTTAGACGTATGATGTTTGACACTTTTCCCTGACCAACCCATATACAAACTATCTTGATCTGTTGTTGTTTTTTTTTTTTTTTTTCATGTGGTGTTTTGCTACGTAGCTAATATTCTTTCTGTGGGTTTCTGTCTTTTCTTTTATGTATTTATTATTTGCATTTTTTCTTTTTTGAATATAACTATTGTTTTCATTTGACTAAATACAGGGTGCATAATTGAAACACATTTTGAATCAGGAATTTGAATAATTTCAATTTTAGAAACTAAGGAAGCTACGTTAACTAAGCTTTGTAAAGATATTGGCATATGTGATGTCATTTATAATCTGCAATAAAACCTTCATTGACTTTGAAAATGACCTTGATGCGCCGTTTGGAATCTTTCACAGGTGGTGATAATGTAATTAAAGCTCATGGTGTTCTAATGCTCATTAATATAGGTAAGAGTTTCAAGATTGGTTACCCTTTTGCCGCAGGCTCTGACATTAACATGCTGCAAGAAGGAAAATTCTAGTGGGTCGGCATCTGGTGTGTATGGTGATCCAATTGTTTTCGGCCAGAATGGAATGTTGATCTCCAAAAAGGATAGTGTAACCATTGCTATGTATGCCGGTCCACCCTCTTATTAAAGTTTGTCTCAATGGCAATAACGTCAAAAGGGATCCTTTGGAAGTATAAATAGTCGGCCAACTTGCCTAAGTCAACTTTCAGAACCATACTTACCTGTGTTTCCCACGAAGTGGAGCAGCGATTTCAATTATTTTTTCTGTCCTCAAGTATCAAATTACCCATTGTTTGCTGATGGGAGGAATTATTTATACCTTTCATGTATTTTTCATATTCCACATTTCAAGTGCCCAGATTTCAACAAAGTATTAAAATAGTATGTAATGGAGTAATTAAGAAATTTTTGACTAATTTTTTCAATGAATATGGGGTTGTTTTTTTTTTACATTTTTTGTAGTATCTAACTTATTTTGGGTAAATTGACCCGAGGCATGATAACTGTTCTTATAAACAAAGAACATGACATGAGTTAAACATACAATGAGTCCTTTGACGAGGCAATGTCTTGAGAAATATACTGATTTTTTTACAAGTTCTTGACTTCTTTATTTTCATAGGAATGATGGCAAAAAGTGTGACTATGATGAAGCATTATACCCCTCTATCATTGCTTTTATTAAATTTGATTATACTCGGCAGAAATATATTATTTTTAGAGTTAAATAGTTAAGCAATAAAAGAAGGTAATTGAAGAAAAGCCATCGTGTGTTAAATAATCATTTTAGGAATTAAAAGATTGATTTATTTAATAATTTTTTTATATAATCAGAACAATTATTAATTTAGTTTTTTTTAACTAATTAAACGATTGTTTCAGTCTTTTTTTATTTTAAAACTATTCTACTAATCAAAAAGAGGTTTTAATATGTTGAAAAAAAGAAAAATGAAGAAAAGTACACGCTCCATGTGTGTTAACATTGTCAGTCGTTTTGCAAATTGTTAGTTTGTTTTTGAGAGATGTCAATATAAAACCTCTTTTGGTGTATGCAGTGATACTTCAGCTGTGATATTTTTAAAAAGTCAACAAATACATTTTGCATTAAATAATGGTCATCGTTCAAAATTTCTCATCTCGTAAAAAATTGTAAAAGTATTAAGTGTTAATAAATGGTAATACTTGGAGATATGGAAAATTAATCATGAGATAAACAATATAAAAAGCTTCAAAATCACTATTATAGTGAAATGGAATTCCTATTTTTTATAAATAAATATATTTGTAAAAAAAATTGTGTTCTGATTGAATGTTTTACTCCAAATTACTTCGCACACAAATAATTTTATAAATAAATTGAAGACAATCTTTTGATACAATATATGACATATTTTAGTAATTTTTTCTGGCATCTTTGTATTGTGTTTTTACAATCATAACATGGTACAGAAAAGGAATTAATTTTATATGTAAATAATATAGATGGTATTGCTATAGAGTTAAAATATGTGATGCAGTTATATTTCATATTTGTATAGAAGTACAAAATCTAAAGACTTGAAATAGTTTTTTTTCAATTTAATTAATAATATAAAACTTTTTGGCAGTTAATTAAAATAATAAACCCATAACATACATGCAAGTAACTATTGATGCAGTGTAATTAAATCTTATCAAAAAAAATTAGAAAATATTAAAATGTACAAAAATTAAATGTACCAGGTTTGATTAAAATTAAACAATATTTTCTAAATCGGATTCAATTATCATTCTCAATAAAAAATAAATAATAATGATATGTAGTGATGTAAATTGTGTTCATTTTTTAGCTGTCCCGTTTTTCGGGAATTTGTAATATAAAGAATTAATTTTTTTTCCTTAGTATTTTGTCATTATTATTTAATTTCTTAATAGTGAACTTCTTTTTGTCTACAAATTGAATTATAGAGTTATAATGTAAAGACCATGTTGAACTCAGAGTAGAATTGAGGATGGATATCGGAGTAATTCTTTATAATGTCCTTGTTTATTTTTACCTTTCGTCCTCCCTTGTCACAGCTGATTGTAGGTGATATAATGAAGCATCATGAGCATTATTCCTTCACTCATCCAAAACATTCTTCAAATTATGTAGGCTACCAGGTTGAAAGTCGGGTTTTTTCTTTAACATGCCCATTATTCACACGATTTCCATAACACATTATAAGCATTAAGTAACTACATACAAGTGTGCTCATAAATAACGTTGAGTAACAATGATGATTGGATGGGGAGTCATCTTATATCCTAGTAATAAAGCAAAGTTTGTCTGTTTGTCGAAGCCTAATAAATCCTACCAATCCCGGGTACTGCTGCAGCTGGTCTATTAATATAATCTTAAGAAGTAATGAAACCGTGTGTCTAATGGGCATATTATAAACAAGAAACCGAAAATCAAGATGGTGACCTTGAAAATTTGATGAAATTTTTGAAAGAGATCAACTACAATCAGCTCTGACAGGGGAGGAGTGTGAGAAGGAAATACACAAGGACATTTTAAGAACTACTCCAATGTAGATCACCAATTTTACTCTGACTCCAAGATGGACTTACAATAGTAACTCCATCTTTTATAAGCACACTCGAATGTTAAATCGGGTCTTGAATATAATTGAATGTAGAAGGAAGGAAAGTTCACTACTCTGGAGTTAAATAGTATTGACAGCTAATTATAGTTCAGTCCTTATTGATCGGTCCAGTCCAGTGTATTCTTAGTAATGTTCCTATACGTCCTTGGAACCTGTCATTAAGATAGTAAGTTTTTTGGACTGTGAGTACTAGAAGGTATTTAAAAAGTAAAGTAAAGTTGAGTCATGTAAAAAAAGACCAAACTTTATAAGTTGAAGGACTGAACTGTACCGGTCCAAGACTTAACTGGCCGGTACTGCAGTTTTCAGTCCTAAATAAGAACTGACACAACACTATTGACAACAATTAAGGTAAATAAATTTACCAAATCCAAAAAATAACGAGCATGCTAAAAAAAGAAAGACAATTTAAATCACTAAATGTCATTATAATCATACACAGTTTGAGTCATATCAGAATGACTATCTCCCTCTTTCGATTTTATCTTCTGTGTTAAAAACATTTTCTTTTGAATGTTATTAAATTCTTTCATTCCACACTGTATGTCATATTCAATGAGTTATAATGCGTCAAATTCGAGCGGGAAATAAATAAGAAATGAAAAGGATAAATTTATAAATAAATTTACATTGACATATTCATATAGGACATATATATACATTATTTTCTTGATCAAGTAGAGAAAAGAATTATATTTATATAATATAAGTCTATATAAAAAAGATATATGTGAAATCAATGGTAATAAATTTTAGTGTATCTCCTTATTATACCAATGGATATAACAATATATTTATACATTAGATTCTGCTATTGTACAGTATATATATGGTATGTATACATAGAATATATATTGTATAATCCTACCAGATATGAAGTATTGGCAATAATATCTAATAATAATAATAGCTTCATTATCAATGATAAAACATGAGTTTATAGATAACTTTAAAAGTTATATCCATAGAGAAATATATACATGGAGAAAAAGGGATTTCGATTGGCAGATCGGCATAGTAAGGCTGTATCATATTAAAATCTTGATTCTGCAGTAATGAACGTCATTTATTGCTAAGGGTAAAAACAAAGATATATTTAGTGATGAAAATCGGGTGTATTTTTTAAGTCGTCTGTTTTTGTTTTGGAGTTGTCAATCTCAAAAGTAAGTTTTCTTATACTTAGATGTTGTCATTTTTACTATTTAATATCTGAGGAGTATATTTCCTATTAAGCTGGAGTGGTTTCTCTAGTTGGTATTCTGAACATATTTTTTTAAATTATTAAAAGCTGTTGTTATAATTACTTAACTCGAAGTAGAATTGTTTATATTGTTCTTAAATATATTACTTCAAATCAGACTTTATATGTATGTAGCCATTAAATCCTTCATGGTCGAAAAGGAATTATGATGACGTCAGTCTGATATATAATATGACGTACATACTTTAGCAAAAATGGCCTAGGGACTTTTTTTTTTGTTCGGACGAGTTTTTAATTCCTTAAAGTAGCACTGCAATGAGAATTAATATTTTAGGATCGATATATCCCTAATTTTGTGTAAGGATTATTATTATGATTAGCTTTTTTAAGATAGGAATACAAATAGAATCGAAGTAGGATAATTAAAACTTGAGAAATGCAGTCAATTTTGTTCGCAATATTTATAATGTGTTACTAAAAGTAAGCTATATAAAGTTGTCACCCTTAGCCAATATTCGATAGATAAATACACCTACCTATGTATGTACACAGGGTGCAAGAACAAAATGATTTCTTCATAGATAATGCGTGTAAAGTAGTACATTTACTGGAAAGGTGTTGTTTTATTCTGGAGGGGAGATTCTAAAGTTTCCTTGGAAATACAGTAACTTGCTTTCAACCGTTAGAATTGGGAGGAATTCAACTCCTTATATTGTTCCAACTCATAAAAATCAATTGCTTCAATTTATAATACACAAGAAAACATTTTTTCAATTCATTTTTCATGATAAAAATTTACAAAATTCTTTGAACGGCAATAGCTAACCAAATAATAATGCTAGAACTAACATTTTTGAAACTTTTCTTAAATTACAAAAAAATAATTACTTAATTATTTTTTCAACTACAATTATGAATTAAAACAAATTGGTTTATCAAATTTTGCATTTTTTTGTATAAAAAAGTTATTTAAAGAGAAACAAAAAATAAAAAAACTCACATGGTATTCAAATACCGAAGTTGGGTTTGGTCAGTATATTGCCAATGGGGACATCACATATCTTTTAAAACTGTGTAAGCAAATCTTCAAATTGTTTATCATAATTATGAACTAAAAATATAACTTTTCTGATGAATAAAACACTTTTGAAAAAGGGGTTATGTTGCAGTACCCTGTTTATGTACTCATTTTAATTCAAATCAATGGCTCAATCATTAGAATGAATAGAAACGCTTAGAATATTAAAAGTCATGCTTCAATATAATAATTAGTATGATGTTATATAAAATTTGTAGTAACATATTGGACAAAGCATAATCACAATCCTTACTTTTCATCATTCCTGATGTATAATAATATAATTTAATTGACTTTGATTGAAATACCGATGGTTCAAGGAATAATAAATTCAATGTTTTAGTTCTTAATGTATATATGTGTGTTCGTTGAGTAATGTGCTTAGATTAGTATGTACTTTTATTTTTGACATTACAAAAAAAGATAACGGAATTGTTTAAGGAGGGTTCCTTTAAAAATTAAAGTCAATGATGTTGTATAAAATAAAAGGGTATAATATAGGGGGGGGCATTCGCTAATTATTAGGCCTAGCCAAAAAGATGACTTTGATTATTATAACTTATAGTTAGAAGTGTGCCATCAACACCCTTTAACGAGAGCAACAGTAACTTTATGGGTTGTTTGCAATACCGTAAGAATTGCTTGTCATTCTTTGTAATTAAGTTTTAGGTGGCTTTTATTTTATTCTTGTAATGTACAGCATATGATATCAGCACCTTTCAAATTGAGTATAATTTAATGAGGTCACATGTTGAGATATTTTATTACTTTATATAGTTTTATGGTCTTACGCAGAAGTCGTTGGTGAGGCAATTATGGATTTTCTGGGGTCTTCCTTGATCCTCTTTCCCAGCTAGACAAATACTCTGGATCCTTATATAAATTGTGCCCATTACCTCCTGCCTTCCAGGAGAGGTATTTTTCATCCTTTTGCACATAACACTTGCCACCTCAATTTAAGCATCTCGTAGATCTAAAATTCGCTCCCTTTTGGCTTTTTTGTTCACTCACGATGACGAGATGACAAAATGCTTAAAAATAATGTCTGAACCATAATATCACAAAATGATCTCTAGACCTTCCTACATTAATGAAAAGATTACGTTTTGCTGCCCAACTCTGTACATAGACCCTGTAGGAATATATAGTATCTGTCAAAACATAAAAATGTATTAAACAACTTTTTGGAAGTAAACATCTGATTCTATATTTTCTTTTTGCCGAAAGATAATATTTTCCTTTATGTGCTAACTACAATGAGCTATGATTTATTTTAAGTACAAAATAATATTATGTGACTTTAACAATCTATAAGAATAATTCTAAGGTCAAATAGTGTGAGCCTTGCTGCCCAATAAATATTTTTCAAATATAAGCATGATGCAATAAAAGCCACGTTTTAGGTTATTGAACTCGAAGATAAAAAAAAGTATTCTTTAACAATACCATCACAGCAAAACTATCATATCAACACCAACGTAAGAACTTTGAGGGCAGAAAATCGGTATCACGGAAGGAGCATATGGTTGTTGCTGATTCCCAGACTCTAGTATGCCAGCCTTTCTACCTCTCCACACTATGTATATAAAACAAAGATTAATGGATTCTAGAAATAACATAGACAAGTTAGGAAACTCAAGTAAACGTAAGATACAGTGATCATCTAATAGGACTGTTGTTGATGTGGATGATAAAGCGTCTGTTCACAAAAATTATGTTGTAAGAGTGGAATCCCATTATTCCAGAGCATCCTCTAAGAGAAGTTATGATGATGGTTCATTGTCAGTATTCAAACTACCATACCTCGGAGTGGTGCATTACTGATGACCAAGAGTGAGTTTCAGAGTTTGTCCGCATAAACCAATCTGGCATTTCATCAGGCAAATATATATAGGTCTTACAAGTGCATGATGTAAGATGTCAAAAAGAAACATGGACATACAAAGGCAAGGATAAATTGGCTGAATATGAAAAAAGTAAAGCTACATGTGTAGAGATAACCGGCGCAACATGGGATCTCTAATTTCCAAATTTATAGAGTAAGATCAATTCAATAAAATAGTTATATATCCTTGAAATGCAAACTTTATTTTACAATCCAATGTAGATGACACAATTTAGTATTGAATTTAAAATATTTTGTCTAAAAAAATGTATTATCGGGTGAATGCATTTTGTAAATTTAATATTAATTACAGGCTAGTGATAAAGTGATGCAAATGGTCATAACAAAATTTGAACCTCTTAGCTACAATATTAGTAAATATATAGTCTCCCAAATATTGAAAGTAAAATATCACACTAATAACTTTTTTGCAGATGGCATGTTCTCTTAGTGGGTCAACGATATACTTATACATTACATTCGAAAATTTACCTATATTTAAATTTCTTAGACTGGTTTACTTAAATAAAAATATTCAACCTTCAGTAATCCAACGTTAATTAATTTGAAACCATTAGTTTAATGAATAGTTTCACGATGGATATCATCATATTTTCTAATGTAATCAAGTCTGGAAGGAAGGCCGATTAAGAAAGAAGATATATAAATATTTTTCTGCACTAATTATCACATATCTTTTTGTATATTTCTTCATCATATTTGAACTTATACAAGTATGTTTCTGTCATTGATGTAATTGTTTTATTTGAGGAACACTCATTAAGTGTTGTTCTACTCAAGCCGGGTCGAATCGATAAATTAGAAAATTTTCAAATATAGACATAAAATTAAGGCCAAAGTGCAGTTAATATTTTTGCAAATTTTAAGCATAAATGAGCTCACATTACATATATTGATTTAAAAATTCAAAATAAAAGTAAATTTGAAACAAAAATAAGAGTTATGATTTATAAATTATATTTATTGAAATATACTATTAGGGTAAAACATCCTAGAGTTGCAAAATGGCTCTCAGGGGAAATTGTTTAAGACAAAATATCTCAAGGAAAATAGTTTAAGGCAAAAGTACCTAGCGCCATTAAAATTAATCTGACTCGTGTTGTTTCATATTTGAAACTCCAGTCGAGTCAATAATTGTTCGAGTCGGTGCAACACTCTACTCTAAACATATGTTTTTGTACATAAATACATCGTTTCAAGATACTATATTAATCCATTCAACTTTTTATTAAATTAATAATTTATTTACTTTCAAATTAATTAAGAAAAATTCAAGTAGAATGAGTTAATTTATTATCTTTTGAGTTGACTTCAAAGCCATGGAGTTACAACAAAAAAAAAAAATTTACCCATGTATATAAATTATATAAAAAGAAGATATATACATATATATATACAATTTCTTTGCTGTTTGTGGTTTTAAAATAGAAAATGAGCAAGAAAATGAAAATAAGAGACCACCCAAAGAAAAAAAGATCTATCATTATATATAGTGGGTAAAAATTGAAAATTTACACACTTATACAATTCAAAAATTCATTGTTGTGAGTCTGTGATTTAAAAAATTCCGGGGCTGCGAAGACATTATGCAATAACAAATGTCCCCAAACATTAAATATAGAGGAGTTTGATTTTCCTTATTTTCTTATTTTGATTACAACTAGAGCGGAACAGTTGTCATATTGTATGAAAATAACCTATACAAGATGGAATTGTCCCACATGGTCATCTTTAAGTCGCACATCTCCATCAAATTATGAGAAAATGCAAAAACTCCTTACTTTGTGAATATAGATAAATGTTATTTTGCATAAAATAGTTTTGATCGACATTTTTTTAAACCAATAAAACTGTTACAAAGTTTATGTTCGTAAAATTCTTAAATGGGACAAAAAAAAAAAAAAGTTTAGGAAAATATGATGATCCATGTACGGGGCACATGCTTATTTTACATTTTCAGAGATAAAAGATCAACATTTTCCTACGTTATCCTCTTTTTTTGGTCCATAGGGTAAATTAATACAAAAATGTATTGCTCTTTCTTATGGGTTAAAATAATTTTTGTCAAAATTGTTAAAGTAATATAATGATTAATGCTTATTTAATCCTAATTGGCGAAATTTCTAACTTTTGTACATTGAACGAGATGTGCTACCTGAATATGACAAAGTAAAAATATGAAATTTTGTGTAAGTAATTTTCATACTATATGATAACTTTTTTCAAACTAACCGTAATCAAAATTGGAAAAAAATTGAAAATCAAACCAGTCTAATATACTGGGTGGGAAAAAAATTGTATTTAAAAAATAAGTCCATATAACTAATTAATAAATATAAATATTAATTAAATTAAAGTATAAATTTTGGAGTACATAAATAATTCAATTAAAACTCATACTTTGGGCCCTCAGCTGCCATGGATTTTTTAAGACAAGGGTGAAAACTCCAACAAGCCTGACAGATTTCTTCCGGATCCGTTTGTGTCAATTCCCGGATTATTGAGCCCTCTATTGCATTGAGACTTAAACGACAGATATCCCCAGCCTTCCTCTCGGGAACACTTTAAAAATAAAACCCCAAAGGCCTTAGGTCATACAATTATGGGGGCCACATCTCCTTTACCAAAAGTTTTCTAATTGTTTAAAGCAGAACTTTTTAGATTTTTTGCAGGTATGACAAGAAGCACCAACTTGTCGCCAAACATATGCTCAATTTGGATAATTGGTGTAAATCCAGGGCTTGAAAACGTCCTGGAGCACTTGAATGTAGGCATTGAAGTCAATTATAGCCACATTGTGTGGGATGGCATGACTTAACCATCTGTTGACATGCCACCCAAAACCATCAACTAAGGCTGGAATCTTGGATTGTTGGTTCCTTCCCCTTCCTCAATTGAACCCCCAATCCACCTGTTGTAAGACGGATCCACAGTAAAAAACTTCTTATCCGAGGAGTTACAAAAGCCCACATCGGTGTATAATAAATTAAAAATGAATAAACATTGCTGTTGTTGCTTCGACATCTTTAAAGCAACTTCCACGTCTCAGACCTCTTTTTAAAAGATTGAAATCTAAGGATTCCAATGATGTCATTGGATTAAAAGAGTTTAAACAATTTTAGGCGTATACAGTTAATTACTTAACCGAAAAGTTTTTTCCAGTATTATTTCTTAATTCAGCTAAGAGTTTCATCAGAATGGGGGACTTGACTCAAGATGTCAAATTTTATTCGTGCAGATCACAGTCAAACTGTGATTTCAAAGATATTTGGAGTGGTCATTGAAAAAATTGTAATAGGATGGGAACATTAAAAGGAAGAATCACGGAACTATTTTTTGACTAAAACTATAAATAGTCTATAGCTTAGATGTTAATACTCTTAATTATTACTTCAGACCGCATCATGAGATTGAGATCAATTCATGTTGACAACGTCATGTCAATTTAGAGTCATTGAAAGGAGTTGTTGTCCAGGCACGTATTGAAATTGATCCAGACTAAACTCGTAAGCCTTTTTATAAAAGAATAACTGTTTTATTAACATCCGATAGTGACAGAATTGAAAATAAATCTTTAGTTTCCAACCAGTATACATGCACTATAACATATAATGGCACATAAGTTAACTTGTACCTTTTACCTATAGGAAATAATAATATAAATAGAATGTCTTCACTGGAAACGGTGCGTGATTTTTTAAAATTAATAGTATTTTTAATGACCCTATGTACGAGTACATGGTTGTGGAAAGGGTATATGAGATAGAAAGATCTCAACTTAAATTATGATGGTAGAATAGTCTACAATAAAGAAGAAGAATAAGTCAACTCATGCCTTCACAAAAATAAAAGTCTTTGTTTTTTTTTTATTCTTTTATATTTGGTTATAACTATTTTGCTTGACATATTTTTTGTCTTTTTTTTTTGTAGTCAAGTAGTATTCTTTGAAATGGAAGTAAGTTTCTAGGATATAACTTGCAAATAAGTCACCAAAGCAGTATTTTATTTAGAAATACGAATGAACTTTGTTTCTTATGATTTAGTTTAAAATTCCATGATCCGTGAAAAAAGATGAATTGCTAATTAATGATAATTTTCTCATTAATATACGAAGATTTATTGATTATTTTTTGAGATTCTAGTTTAGCCATTATTTATGCATAAATAAACTTTAATAAACAATTATTCATGCTTGTCCTTGGGATTTTCTTTATACACTAGGATCCCAAGCCACCTTAAAATAGAGGTAATGAAGGCCAGGACACTCGAGAGTCCACGTTTTGCTGTCCAATCGGGTATAAATATCAGTAAATTGTTGTATTCAATTAATAAAACATCATTATTTTCAATCTGTAATTAATTACATTATATAAGAAAAAAAAGATTCTTTAAGGACCTCTTTCATGCACAAACGTTGTATAAAATTACCATGCATTTCACTATTTTCGGTGCTTTAGTGATATACCTACATAAATAAAGATTGAAAGCTTATATTTTTCATGGGTAATTTTTGTACAACATTTTTTCAAATTTCTCTTTCTTCCAGTCTACCATAGAGAATGCTATAGTATGTAAAACTACATACATACACAATAAAAGAAAACAGTAATCAGTTTTGAAAAATGATATGTGTGTATAAAGAACACAAATATGAACAAGTAGAAGATGAATTTCCATCTTTTTTTGTGGCCATGTTTACATGAAAAAGTACATACTCGTATATGTATAATAATACATAATATGAAATAGGGTTTTTTTCTCTCTCACTTCCTTTTAACACTTCCACAATATATGTACATTTAATCCATAGAAGTGATGATAAATTCATTGTACACATGTATAAGTCAGCAAAATATTAAATATCTTTTTGTAGAGTGATTTTATTGTCTATAGACCATTTTCAATAGAATTTAAGCTTAATCTCTTTGCTTTTATTTGATTTGGGACACAAAAATTTTAGTAGCATATAATTACAATTTTATCCCTGTTATTTTTCATTGTGAAGTTTCATTACGTAACCAAACGACAGCTCAAACAAAAAGATAAACAATTTTTCTTTTTATCCGATGTCTCTAGTAGTAATATCTAAAGAGTTACGTCAGAAAAAAGGTAATGCGTGTGGGATCTCTTCTGCGCCGAGAAGAATGGAGAGACTGTTGGCATCTCCATTCGGACTGCTTACAACATCATAAGTTAAATATAGCCCCATACAGACAAATAACTTATGCAACACCAATATGGTAGAATTCTGGTCAGTTTCCATGCGGCCCTCCTTCAACACTGACATCAAACCCTTGGATGCAGTTTGGGACATTTTGAAGAAAAATGTCTGCTGTACCTCTCATCCAAATTTCTACACTATGAACATGGCCTTCATTATTAAGAGAAGTATATCTCTTCTGTTGTGGAGACTGTTATTCCTTGTAAGATATTGAAGAAAAAAGAAGCTAAATATAATATTTAAACATATTACAAATTAGTTTTGCGATATTTTTTCTTGATTCCATAAAAATTACGTTTTTCGCAATTTAAACATACTATTGCAAGTTTTAAGTCCCCACTCTGTAGACATAATCTAAATAAGCGTGATAATCACGGCCAAGAAATAAAATGTTGCATTTTTGATATTAGACCGCGCACCAAAACCATATTCGACATCATGAAGACCACTCTGTGTCGTGTTTGCAATTGTTTCGCTATTGGGGATAATTACTCATATTTTATACAAATCTAAAACTGTACATACAAGCCAAAGATTGCCAAACACACCATTTTAAAGCCTAAGGAGGTAAGGAATGTCTTTGATAAAAACCCAACAATAGTTAATAATCAAACCTAGAAATGTACTGATTTTTTTTTTTGTAGTATAATAATAGAGATACATCAAAAACGTTCATTCGGACGCTCTCCGTCCAGATTTGATTCATACCTCACTTATAGGACACATCCCACAGTTTGAAACGTTCGGGTCTAAGGTAAGAGTGTAAGAACTTAATTAATTGAGTAATGATTTTTATAATTTGTTGACTCGTTATCAAAATTGATAAAATTACATATATAGAATCTTATGTATTACTAATTAACAACACTATTAACTTAGTTTTATTTCCAAAATACTCGATAAAATCAAAATCTTACATTGCTTATTTATTAAATATTCTATAAGAAAAGTACAAAGTTTAAAATATTTTTTTGAAAGCAAATCTTTTGAAGTTGTAAGATTGATTCTTTAGTTACATCTATAATATAATGCAAAAAAAAAAAAAATATCAGCCTCCAAATATGATTGGTTCATTTCCAAATATAACTTTAAATCGAAATTATACTCAAAAAACGTTATTTAATAAAGAAGAGGCTTTAAAGGCCAAATCCCCTGCGATTAAAGATTTAAATGTTAATTTTCTTTTACAATAGCTTAAATAACAATAATTAGCCGGTGAGGGTAAAAGCTGTTGCATAGTATTATATGACTAAGTTCTTATTCCAATTTTGACCACATTTAACAAGACTCCAATAGTTACATGTGAAGTGTCAACAAGTGTTATAACTGCTGCATTATTTAAAATTATTTTAAATGTAATAAAATGTAACAAATCAACTTAAATAACCATCAATGAACGTACCAGTGTGGGAGCCTCCTCCCCCGCGGACAAATTAAATAATTATATTTTAAAGGTTCACGATTATTCCAATGAACATCTCCCCTCAAGATTATGATTCTAAATGTGAGAACGAGCAGGATACCGAGAAGTTAATTGCATCTCCTAGAAACACCTGGCGCTTTCCAATTAGAGGTGAGAAATCCCAATAACTCTATCCCGGATGAGGACAAATTTCTGGACTATGATATCGTAGAGGGTGCAATCCACAAAATGGTCATCCTTCTTATTGTATTTCCCATATTAGCGCAGAAATGGGTCCAAGCAAAGTAACCATTGGTTCTAAGGACACAATTGACATTGTTAAAAAGTTTAATAGCACGGAAATTCCCTTTATTTATAATCAAATGTCTGCAGGAAATGAATTTTTAATCGGCATAAAAGGATCAAAGAATGCTCTTGGACGGATGTCTTAGCTCAAGTTTAAGGTTTACACTATGTGGTGCTTCTAATACTTTTTAAAAAGGCATTTGATAGCATCTTGCACGAGAATACATTAGAACAGATAGTGAAATATAAAATCCCTCAAAAATGAGTATTGGAAGGATATTTTTGTACTATGAGAAAGAGAACTTCCCACATAACTGTACCTGGGCGCGCCCAAAAATTTAATATGACAAGAGGAGTAAAACAAGTTGACATACTTGCACTAACTCTTTTTATAATAGATGTAAATATGTAGCTTATATGAATTAATTAGCTCAAACAAGTTGATAGATGAATATGAGCACCAAGATTTAAACCTAAAACGCTCTACGACGATGGCGAATATTTTCTCAAGTGACCTTAAGGCTCTGGAAAAGTTGATTCGCGAACTCCTTGAGGCACAAAATGACTTCAAAAAAGACTCTAACCTATCAATTAATGTCGAAAAATACAATATAACCACAACTGCTGAAGATTATTTGTTGCAAGTGTATCCAAATTTCTTATGTACGACCTCAACAAAAGTTGCTAGGAATCCATGTGTCCTCGATAGAAGAATAGGGCATGAAAAAAAAAAATATAATTAAGTTATTTCAAAAATATACAAAATTTTACCGTAAATTTGAGTTCTATTTCTTAAGACAACGTTACCATTGGAATGTAAATATATTTCCAAAATGGAAATAGAGGACACATTGACCATGTTAAAAGACAGTTCCTTTGGAATGAAAAAACACCTTATGTATCAGAAAAAAGACTTCATACAATTAGGGTTAATAAGTCGGTATATACAATACCGAAATACGGTGGAGGTCCTTAAAATATTTCTGGCTAAGACGATTAAGGTTGTGTCTCGATTTCTTTGCTAAAATAATAAGAAATGATTTAAAGAACAACAAGGGCTATTATTTTGAGGAAAGAATCACCATGGATCCAGGAGAGCTTTTTTCAGCCATACCTAAGAATGAGGCTTACTGGAAAGGGCTATTGTCTTCATGTGATTCCTTTTTGTTGTCTGCTCTTCCACTGTTGGGAGAAAATGAGCCTGTAAATTTTAATGACCTCTTCAAAAGTAGAAATGAGCTAATAAAGCCTGAGGGAATTGTCTCCTTAATGCAAGTAAACTCATTCCTATGTCTGTCTTCATTAAATTTTCTAACAGCCAACTGTATCATTTCCATGATGATATCCACACACACAAATTTACATTGTGTTGGAGGCTCTCAATATACAATATATTCGAAATGAGCTCTTGAAAATGAAAGTATCCTACCCCCAATCCTTTTAGTTTCCAAACGATTCCAAAAGCTAAATAAAACGGATACAGGGATCGATAAAGTGGGTTAGAGATCGGTCATGAGAAATCCCTTCACCAATTCATTATTATATATTTACGATATATGATGTCTCGCTACGTCAACAGTCTTCACCAACAAGTCGAAAAAAGATGAAACGAGAGGCTCAGTTCTTTCTGCGAAGATTGCACCGAGTCATCCTTCCATCTTTTTTATGAATGTAATAGAGTGATGCTGATACCTGTAAGGGAAATCGTGGAACAGAAAATTAGGGATGCACTCGGAATAGAAATAAAAAAAGATGATTGGCTGGCGGCTATGCCACAGACTACTCGGTCTCACATAATGGCTGACGCAGTCATCACGAAAATTATCTATATTTTATACTTCAACCGGACTATGGGTTCTATAATAAAGATGTCAGGACACGATGATTTCATTTGACGAATAATTGATGGTGTTTCAACCGTATGAAACTATGGTGTTTATCAATAGTTATTTATAAGAACCAGGTTTTCTCTTCAATCGGGTGGTAGCTTCCCTTTCAGATCTACTGGTTTTTATTTCCTTCCTCCCTTATTTGATGTTTCGCTTTGTCGATGTCGTTATGAATGTATTTCTTCTTTATTAATTTGATGTAATGCAGGATAAGTTTTTCAATAATTAAAATACAAGTATATATGTTATAACTTATATGTATATTCAAAGAAGGCGAAGGGGATGAAAATAATATGCAAACTCATCCTTTCATTTTCATGTTAATGATTGTTTTTATTTATGTTATGTTTTCTTCTTAAGTGTTTTGAACCCTATTACAAAATTTTTATCAACTCTTATGTTACGAATATAATGTTTAAAAAAATGAATGGCTTGATAATTAGAAAAAAATAACTTCAACAAATGTAGGTATATCTAAATAATTATACAAAACTTAATTCAATCATCCCTTGAGTCTGTTTCGTTTCTTCAAAACCAGTCCCCCTTCTTTTATTAATTCTAAGTATTTGAACTCTGTATAATCGTTTAAATAATGTTTATCCCATCCCACACTCCTACTACATTTAGGCAATATTTGATACTCCAATCACCCAAAAAAAATTATATGTGCGTACAACAACTAATAGCGAAGTGGGCGGGAAAAAATAAAAATTGTGAATTCTTGTACTTCTTATCAGAGAATTTGTTTGATTATATAATTTATCTAAACCTATCTGTATTGATTGGTGAATAAAATATATAAAATACAGTACGGTGGAGCCAATTGTTGATAAATTCAATGTAGGAAACATGTACAGCTCGCATTAAAAACTAAAGAAATAGATTTTTTTTACTTATATCTACGTAACCAATGGTCCAATAAAATCTGAACACTTTATATTTTAAAATTCTGCAATATATAACTTATTAATTAACAATAGAATTTCAATAAAATTATTACAATAAATAGATGTATGCTTGACCTCTCTTAATCATTAATGTAGCCACCCTCAGCGGCAATGATGGTATCTAGGTGGCAATGGAAGGGTTGGAACCCTCTGTAGATGTAGTCCTCTGTCATGGGGTCTCGGTGCTGGATGATAGTGGCTTTTAGGGCCTCATTGTATGTATAAAGGACACTGCAGATCTTCTTCTTGACATACACACAAAAGGTGTAGTCGAGGGGGGGGTTGAAATGTCAAAAAAGAGCCTAAAAGAACTCAAAAAACTCATTCATAAGAAACTTACAACGAAGTAAATGGGGGTTTCTCACAATGCTCTTACAACCCACTTTTTTGATAGCTCTCTGTACAGTCTGGTGTGAAAACCAAAGATCTCTTGCATTGGCCCTCATGTAATTGAGAGGATTGGTATGGACTGTTTTCTTTAACTCCTCTGGGCCTAGTTAGGCCTTTTTTGATAAAGCCCTTTTCACTCTTCAAAGTTTCGGCCTTGCTGACGGCGTACACGGTAGGCCTGGCTACACCCAACTGCTTGAAGTGTGTGAATGTAAATTTGTCAATCACATTCAAGTGTCATTTTCTCGACTTGTACGTAAACTAAGGAGCCCAAGTTTGTTTTGCTTTGTGACTAATTGTTTATTCTTTAACATATCGGAATATGAATAAATTATAATATTTCAAACTTCATTAATTGTTGAATTAGTAAGTATTCAGATTTCAATGGACCACCAGGTATTTATACAATTAACTTTTAAAATAGTCTCCTTTAACTATCAAAATGGCATCTACCTTGAGTCAGGAGCTGGATCACTGACCGGCCAACAACTTTTCAGACATGCTGGGTCACACTTCATCAAGAACTTCAAAACTTGAATAGGAGGGATATATAATTAGGAGGCAATGGGAAATGGGTTAATTCCCTTAGCAAATGTGGGAAAACTATCAATTATCGGGTAATTTTTACTCTTTTTTTTTAATATGATTTCTAAACGATCTATAATTTGAAATAAATCATTAAATTTATTCAAAATGCTATTATTCTTTTCCAACCAACGAGAGTATCTCCCTGACTTTAGAAGCTACGTAAATACGAGAGTTACCATCAGAGAATAAAGTATTAAATGAGCCTTACTATGTCAATAAGGAATCTTTTCCTGATAACATCCATGGAAGAGTTTTTAGTACTTTGGAATCATTCCTTAAAATGGGATCAAAAACTATTTTCATTAGTGGCTGGAGGAGTGTCATATCTTCTGCTTCTTTTCTCACAATCACTAGGAGGAGACCACTTGGTTTTAGATAGTGACTAGCGATTCTTACTTCACAGTATAATTTATTAACTATTATTGTTCTTTATATTAACGAATAAATCATTGCACTCTTTCATTAAAATTTTTTCATCTGTTGTTCTTTAGATCCAATGGATAGCTCTGTAAATATTTATTTTTACAGATGTAATTCTAAATTTATATCCTTGTAAATTAATACACTGCAAATTCATCCCCTGACATTTCATTTCCATTTTGAAAAGGTGTAGTTAGTGACATACTACGCTTTATATTGTTAAACTAGTTAGTAGTTTTTGAGCTGTACATGGAGGTCTTGGCAGTCGACAATAAGCATAGGAGATGACTATTTCTAGAAAGGATGACTAATGGGAGACGGATATGACTTATTGGGGACGCTCTTATAGTTTTTATAGACTACAAATGTCATCATCATAAGTCTTTAATAGTCCGTAGGAATTGAATTAACAAAATTCATTGGTACTTGAGAATGTAGAAATAAGTCTCATCAATTGATCTTGTCTCTTCAAAAGGAGACTGAAATGGCTGGGAATAAATTTTGCAGGAAATAAAAAGACATGGAATGAGTTTACTAGGTATGTTTTTACTGGTCACGAAATCTAAGGACCTTTAGCACGTAAATATGGGAATTAATATGGTACATTCTGCCAATTGCAGCCTCCCAATATTCGGACAATATTTGACAAAAAGTTGATCAAAAAAATGTTATAATAAAGCAATAGTCAAAAATAGGAGGACAAGATTTTGTTGCCTTCCCAATAGATGAGAGGTACAAATTAATCTGTTCTCCATAATTTCTTAGATGCCATTGTCAAGAAATCTGGTCAAAAAGCGGCCACATTCGGCAAGGCTCGAGGTTGACCAAATTGTATTTGAAAATAAAAAGTTAAATACCACACTCTAGACCAATATATTAATTATTGGCATAGTAAATTTATGGCAAAAATATTATAATATATGTGAACAAAAGACATATTCCAGGTTGAAAATTGATTTACTATTTATATATTTTTTTTTATTGTCTTGTAGACAATAAAAAAACCGAAATAAGATATATAAATACATATTAAAATTATGTATATGTATATGTTAGGCTTGTTTATTTTTTAAATTAGCTAAGTCATGAAGAAGTAAATGCACTTACATATTGGTATTCAAGTCATATCTTCCCCCATTTTCCTTCTTCTTGCCTCAGTTTGACTCCATTAAATATTAATTAACAAGACAAATATTTGATTAACTATGTAATAAGACTAAGTTAGCTAAGTCTAAGTTATGTACAAAATGTAATATATTTTAACCCTTCGTTAGTGAACATCCATTTCATAACGTAGTTTGTGAACTGACTAAAAAATTAACCTCAAAAATTACATGATAAACAGTTGATGGATAAAAGAAATTACCTCATTTTTTTGTTCAATTTTTTAACTATTTCATACATATTGCAAATTTATGTAAATATCAATTAAAAAGCTAAAAATACTCATCGAAAAAAATAAATCCTTATTTATAACAACGTGAATTTGAAGTTTCAACACTATATAATTCGTTATTCTTACAGTAAAAACAATTTTTATTAATTATTTTGGGCGAATTATGATTATCAAATCTTTGGTGAGGTTGCTTGTTTTATTTAAAATAATAGCCAAATAAATTACATTTTGTACACTTCAGTCCTCACATCGAGAAAAAAAGGTCAAATAAGTCAAAAGGTAAAACAAATAACAACTTTTAAGTAAAAATTTGATTTAAATTAACGCACTCCTGGAATTCCGTTTTTCCTTTTCCTTGGGCCCTTCCTTTGTTAAGTGCACCCAAGCCCCCTCAATTATAATTTAAGGTTACATAGTAATGAAGAACTATACAAATCCGATCATCTTACCTCATTCGGACAACTAAATGGTAGGAAGGCTTCCATGACTCTCCGCAACTTCGTGGTGAAAGGTCGTGCAGTTATGCAACGACGTCAACACATATGGATTACCTCGAATTGGGACTCTACACATTGGGTAGTCTTGCTCTATTGTCATTAAGTAGCAACAGAGTTAGGAGAGTCTTTTCTGGAGGAGTCCTGGAGAATAATCCGAGATATTTAATTACAATACGTCTGATTCAGTTAGGCATAATCTCCGATCACCTTATTCAAAATAATTTGGGATGTATTCTGCAAAATCACTTCACAAACTCGAAACAAAAGTGTTGTCACTATAAATTCGCTACAGAGTCCATATTTACAAATCTTAAGACTTCAAAAAAATATTTGGGAAATATTGAGCCTTTGGTAAAATTGAAGTAGAGTCCTTTCGCTGTCTATTCTATAGTTGCCCTAGGGTAGTCTTCCTCCTTAAAGCAGCAGTAGGTTTAGTGTTCAGCGCTTTAGGAGTGTTGTTCTTAGAGAGAGACTGGCTAACGGGCTTGGATATTGATCGGAAAAATGAACGGCGTTTACGCTTTCCGCTCATTTTTGAACGAATGAACGGCAAAAAAATGAAATGAACGGTGTTCATTTGGTCTTCATTTTTTATTCTTTCTAAGGGGTCGTTATTTAATTATTTGTTTACTTTTTTTTCTTTCATTATGGATATAATTATGAGGCCAGTGGCCATATCGTACCACATAAGCAGGTCAAGATAATCCAAATTTGGATAATAGGTGTAATATACATTTTCTCGAATATTTCCAAACGAGGTACAACGACCAAAAGTGTTAAAATCAAGGTTGTGTTTGTGCCATATGAAGGCAGGCCTGAAGTTAGCCATATTATTACTACAGATTTTTTAGTATTTCATGGCTGTATTAGCTCTAACTGACTTATAAATGATATAAACAGTATGACATAAGATACCAACGGTCTCTGGAGTCTTCTAGGCACTGCCACCAACGCAGAGGAGATAGCAAATGCGTGGATATAGTCAACTTTTTACTTTGGTGAGAATCTACCATCCATATATAACAATGAATATATTCAATAGTTGAAACCATGACGGGATCCATTTACTTTCAGATTCAGACGAAATGCTCAAGATGTGAAATATATTATAATTAATTTGTTAATTATGTACTAAAACAAAGAGAAGGTATAGCCATAAAACTAAAATATACAGCAATTTGAAATTTAATTACAATTTAACTTTGTCAATTTTTAAAGGCTAAGATGAAGATTGTTCTTCATTCATGAATACCTGAAGAAGTGGACTTTTATGTTTTCCAAGTATTAGGACCAAAGGAAAATACTTCTAACTTGATCATTCATCTCAAGAGATGCTCATAGTCGTATTCGGAGCTCCGTATTCTACGAGGGATGACGGGATGAAAATTCATCCGGGAAAAACTACAAGGCTTTATAAGAGAGTAAAGTGGACTCCTTCATTATGAAAGGGTATTCCAGTATAGAAAAAACAAAGAGATCCATTCATGACGAGTAGAGAATTTTAATATTCAAAATATAATTAATTAGTAATTAATAATTATTTTATTTGAATTAGTACGAAGTGCGGCATTATGTTATGTATATGTTTATTACGAGGTATGACGTCATTATGAGGAAATTGAAATCTTAAGCAATATAAGATAATGTTGTATATTTGCTTGTACACCCCCTTAAAAAATTGGACCACTTAAAAAATACCAAATCGAACTAAATTCTTATTTTTTAAATAGGTATTTCTTATAATAAAAGATGGAATATTTTTCTATATAGTGAGCTATATTACTCCTTATCCCTATGAATGATGAATAAGTTATGAGGATCTTTAGAAGAGAGTTCTTTTTCATCCTAAAAATGGAAATATGTCGGATTCAGAAGAGAATATAGAGTCAATAAAAACACTTATAATAATAAAATACCTTTTTACATCAGTTTTATTCATCATACTTCAATTTGATGATTGTCTTAATGATGAAAAATGTCTCAGAAAGATAATAGTCTCGAATGACTATAATCTCAAATATTTCTGAAACCTGACATCCCAGAGAAAATCAGAGAGATCAGTTTTGGATTTTGCGCTCAAAAATAAATTATATTCTTAGCTTAATTTCATTGGTGAAAATTTGGTGTTTCCCTGTGTAATCTTTAATTTCTTCAACTATTTGAAGAAGAAGTCCTTGAGAGTCATGAAATCTAATTTTCTTGTTCCATGATATAGTGTTCTCAAACGAAGATATAAAACCATCAAGACATTTGGAATATTTGAGAAGAGTGCACTTTGATCCAACACACAAAAATATATCGCACTATTAAAAACTTAGAAGCTAAATCGTAACTAGTTTAATTCCATTAGAAAGCCGTCGATCCATTTTTTAGCAGTATATATTTTCGACTGCAAATGTACGTTATTCATTATTCCAGCACATAGTAGCAACTTAGTGTATTTTAAAGAAATTCTACAGGGTTGATCTTATCTAGTGGTACACATTTTCTAATTTTTAATTTTTCAAGAATAAAATTGAAAGGAGGGTTTTTGTGAGTCATTTATTAAACAAAATCATCTGAAAATAGTGATTGGCACAACTTTTATAAGATATTTGAGCCCTCAGCTCTAATAATGCTCAATACGAGGCCTTGACAAAGTTGTCATACTTGAGCTAGGTTTACTCCTTCTTAATGAAAGCCTCTAGAGGCTGGACACTCCTCCAGACTCTTAAATATTTTAGTAGTCCCTAGAGTTTGCGTCTGTAGATAAGGGCAGTCACGTGTTGATATACCAAAAGTATAAAAAGTTGTTTCTCAAGAATTCATGGGTCTTAGCGGTACAATGACGCGGAGCTTCACTTTGAGTGGAAACAAGGATGTACCCGAACTTTTCTCCGGCCCTAGCTACCATTTTTTTATCCAAAAGTTTGATGTAGGTATATGCTGCATTGAGCTGCTCCTTCCTCTCCACAAAAATAGGAAAGCGGACTTCCCCTGAGCTGGCCACAAAGCCCAAGTCCATGGTTGCACTTAATAAGTTCCTGGCAAAATGAACAGTGTTGCAGCTGAGCTCCTTGGATAAGTCCATGAGGGGCATGGCGTGAGAGAAAAGCTTCAAAGTTTATCTCCTTTTTTTCTCCATTTTACTAGTTTTGTTTGTTTTCTTTTTAAATTAGTAGAAACATTACCTAAGGATTTTTGAGTCCCGAAAACGTATCTTTCTCCAAGCTTGAAGACAAGGGATAAATAAATTTCAGATTTATTAAAATTTAAATTAAGTGTACCACAAGATAGGATCCACCCTGTAGAATCTTGCTTCTAGAATGAAACCCTGCCTACCCCGCTATTACTTATACAGCCTCATTTCCACGTAATATAACACAGGAAGTTATGTTATTGCACCCTGTACCATAGTTTAATTATTATAAAACTATTTTGTTTAATTCAATAGCAAAATTGATAGATACAATTCGCTACTGTAGGATAAAAATTACTTTCTAGTCCAATTTAAAAAATTGGATTATCAATAATGTTCAACATATTTAGAATAGTTTGTAAAAGTATATTTTTCAGTTTTCGTTTTATTGTGGGGTTCATTAATGTATAAAACTTGTCCTATCGGCCAAATATTTTAATTTATATTATAACATAAATTATTAAAAAGTATATTTTTTAATTGTTTCTCCTAAACAATTTTCAAAGGCCAGATAAGATTGTTTATTCAAAAGCTGCGGACTCTTATATTGCATAAACAAGAAATAAAGTTATTTAAGCAGTAATTTGTTAATATATACCTTTTTAATTTCTCAAATTTTTACATATTTCTAAAATTAGATTTCAGGTAAAAGTGTTTTTTTTAAATTTAATAGTTATAATTTAAAATGAGTATGATATTGTATACATATAGTTTTAACCACAATCAAGGGTTTAAAAATATGCAGATTAGAAATAACTGAGCTCCTTAAAAAGAATGTGTATAAATTTTCAAAAATTAAATTTAGTCCTTTTTGAGACTAATATTTCTAAAAGAGAAAGTCTTTAAAATAAATGTTTCATTTTTATAAAATAAACAAAAACATAATAGAAGAAATTTGATATACTCTATCCCATAACATAAAACATGCAACTTGATAATCCACTTCTTTTAGACCAATTTTATCTATTTTCACAATTTAATTAAGAAATTTTGACTTCTTTTATTCCTCAAAGATATTCGCTGTCAGGGGTTGTGACTACAAATGGTTTTGCTATATTTTTTTTGTGAATTAAAGTGGAAAAAGTTGAAAATGAATACTTTAATCCCAGTATTTAAAATTTGAAGGCTTTTCCAAAGAACTGAACCAGTGTTCTAATGAAAGAAAAATCAATAAACAAATATTTGACACCTATGCAAATGGTTTGCTAATTTTTATATTACTTACTTAGATTGAAATACAATTACAAAATGGTAAAAACATGTAGTTATATTTGATTGAAAAATGTACTATTTTAGTGCATTTTAACAAGAATGGTTTTTATTCATTCGTTATAATAAACTGATTTGCTTTATTACAACTTTGAGTAGATAAATAATAATGTTGGGGTCAGTCCAGAAATTCTAGACCTGTCTAGGAGCGTTCAAATTTTTGTTAAACTGAACTTATTCTGTCATTGAAAGGAGTTCGGTGCTGATTGGTTTCATGTAAAATTATGTCAAGACAGATTATATTTATAAATTACGAATATTATGTGTTTCTATGTTGAAATTATCCGTAGAATGACGTAAATTAAATTTTATAGTATTTCATTTCTATACAATCAACATAATTGCTAAAGGGAGAAAATATGTTCATAGAGTGAAACTGAATTTTTTTATCCACGGTTAGAGACCGGTTAAAATATATCCATGATCTGGGTTAACAATCTTCAGCTAAATAAGTCTTGGATCGCGAATCTCACAACAAGTTATTCATAAATTGAAAATAACAAAAAAGTTAATTTAATCAGTTGTTTTTAAAGGTATGTCAGTTCATTTTGGTTATAATATTGGTTATCCAAGAAAATGTATAATAATTTATGTAATTTACAACATACGTATACCGTGACATAACTACACACAAGCTGACGTTACCTTCAGTCTATTTTTAATCTATAATGCATTCAACAGAATGAGACTCGAATTAAAGACGATTGCATTTAATGTATGTACCTACATAGATTACTTAAACCGAAGACGACGCAACTTTTAAAAATTTGCAAACAAGAGATAGATATCCACTTATCTTTCAGAATTGTTTATAGATGTCCTAATTTGCACAAACTTTATAGATAGATTGTTCATGATTTTTTTAAACAATCAATTCAAATATGTCACTCATAGTTTATAGGCATAGAACATGAACTAAGATACTTCCTTCATGTAAAGGTTATTTAGGAATGGCATTTGTTAGTAATTTACTCAAAGAACAATATTGTACGTTTTGGTGTTTCAGTACAAAGGGGTGAAATATTCAAACGTATATTTGCTCAGAAAATCTGTCTAAATAAATTTTAGACTGAATTGAACTTATTTAAAGGGTCTGAGAATTATGTAAATTCAACACTTCATTCATGTATCATATCAATTAAATTGTTATAACCAATGGCTTCTCAATAGGTTCTTACTTTTTGTGTTAATAAGTAAGAATATGTTAAAGAAGTTATTTAACTTTGAACTTTATGCATGCTCTCTTACCAGATACTCTTTTGTAGTTAGAAAATAAAGCATTAATCAATAACAAAATTGTTGTGAAAGTTAGTAATTTTTCGGGAGTAGAATTTGGTAACAGGAACTTGGGAATATATGAGAATATGAGAAATAAACATCATTAATGGTCAGTTTTTATAAAACAACCTATGTACAAATATAGAAATAGAGTTGTAAACCTTGGGCATTTTTTAGCGTTTAGGTTTTATTAGTGTTGTCAACTTAGACTGTGTTTTTATGTATAAAGTTGTTATCATTTTCTTGAGGTGAGAACATCTACATAAGTATAGAGTGTAATTTTGAGTGACTGTCCTCATGAATGACGGAGAGTAACGCTGATGAGTTATAAATTTAAGTTTTTTTGGACTCAAAGTAGAATTGAGGATCGAAATCAAAATAATTGCTGAATATATTTTGGTTTGGCACAGAGATTAACTCGCAGCTAATTTAATGAATTACTATAATCATGGAGGTGCTTTCCTCTTCAAAAGTCTTCAAATTATCAGAATTACCTACAACGTTAATTTTTGATTAGTTTCTTTACTACTCAGAAAATGCTTCCAATTTCAAACATGTGTCTTTGTAGTATTCTTAAATATCCATCTTGTATTTGAATATTTCTTATTCATATAATATTTGTTCTCAGGAATTTTCGCAATGAGAACTTTCACCCTCATATATCTATTACGGCAAAAATACATATTCCTACTCTGAGAGAAGGAAGTTAGCGGATATGACACCGAGGGCCATGACGATAGGGGCAATTCTGTACTGCACCAAGGGAACATTCCTGCTGATCTCGCCAGGGAAAAAAAGAACCAATCCAAGAGATTTGTGGTCAATTCCTTCAAGAGTGGGGTTGTCTCCCTGACAGGTTTATGGAGTTATCACCTAAAGTTGGAGTGATGAAATATTTAAAAGTTGAAGTAGCAGTATTACTGTGTTTATTCAAATTTATTGGTTGGTGTTCTTTCTTTTTCATTTCCCTCATCTAAAGTACACGAGTAAAAAACAGTTCGAATTCATCATAATAAGAAACAACATTCATTTAATATGAATGCTATACATCCAAATTGAGTTGAAATGCCCTCATTTCAAAATATTCCAAATAAAAAAAATGTGAATTGTAAAGGACTTCAAATGAAGGAAGCCCCATTTTAAGCCCAAAAAAATAAACGCAGAGATTCATTTATACCATAATACATACATGGAGGCGAAAATTCCCAGGGGAAAAATTTATATATCTCCATATTTTTCATAGAATAATATCAATGTATACATTGTCGTATATAGAAGGGAATAAATCAAAAAGGACCTTTTGATTGCTGAATGACCAAGTATAACATTTACAATTTGTTGAGCAATTATGAAACAATTAAACCATGTATATTTGTACTACCGATCAATTATTAAATATAGATACAATATACTTAGACAAATCGATCGACAAATATGTATATCTGTACAATAATTGAGATGTCCGAAAAACAAAAGTAATTGAAATACCAATTTGCAATATCAATATGATAACATTTTACTTCTATTTATGAAATATCAAGGACAGTAAATCCATTATTCACAAACCCAATATGAATGTCTCAATGACTTTTAATGTACAAATACAATGGGTCAGCACAAAAACAGTATTGAATTAAGATACCCACAATGAGAAATCCCCAGATTATTTTTTAATTTATAAGTTTAAATTCAGCAATACTACATAAGATATATGTATATATTGGTCAGTTATGGCCTTTATGCTCGAATTTCTGAGGTAAGTTTATATTTTAAAGTCGTCATTTGATTAATGATACTTTATTTAGCTCCAATATGTCCTTTCACATGACATAAAAACTATTTTTCAAGTAAAATATTCCTTCCTTGCTTCTCCATACTTAAAAAAAAAATTAAGTGGGATATTGGTTTTTAAATATGTTATATAAATATAAATCAAGAGTTTCAAAGCTATGGAGCGACGTAGCTTACTTGAAATTAGGATAAATTATTTTCTTCAACTCAATGTGTATAATCGTAGAAAATATGACCTACAGGTATCCTGACATAAAAAACCAACATTGTGAACCCGACAATATGAGAAGTGTTTTGGAGAAGATCAGCTTAGCTCTGACAACATTTAGTTAGATTAGCTATAACCTACTAGAAGATGAAGGAAATCAACACAAAGCACACTCTATAACTTACAAAATGAATAGGCAGGATTTACCCCGATATCGATCATCAAGTTACAAAACTCTTATCGAAACAAGGACTTCTTACACTTACCGGGTGGTCCATTGACGTCTGAAAACTTACTAATGAAGCAGTATACTCGTGATATATAATAAGAATTCACGATTCAAATTGTATTTTCATATTTGTAGAAAGATATATGTATTGAGATATTTCCTCCTCAAACCAATAAAAAATCAAGATTATTCATAGATTGTTGCGCATTGAAGAAGTTTCAAGAGGAATAAAAATAAACAATAACAAAAACTAAAAATGAAACGAATAACATAAAAAAGGCCATTATCCTTTTTATCCGTGTTTTTATAAACATAGAAATTTTTATATAACTTGGTTCGTTTTTTTTTCTTCCTTTTTTTAGTAGATAAATATATTGGAATATTTGCTACATTTACATAAATATTTATCTTATAGTCAAGTATCATTACATTGCCTATATACTCGTATCTATAAATGGTGTAGATGGCTCAATCAATAGATGTCTCACTTATGTATATCAATTTGCAAATAATTTTATCATTTAATACATGAATATATCTTTGTAAATCATTTGATGATATTTAATTAAATTATATTGTATGGTGCATTCCAAATATTATTCATATTCAGCACAGCATACCTCGCTGACACAAAAATATCAAATGTTCTTTGTTGTCAGCATTCGATTTTCACGTCTCACTTGATACGTCATGGCTATTTCATAATTAATTATTTTTTTATAAATACTCGAAGTGATGAGCTATACGCGTGGAATAAATCCGTGAAAAAGAACAACGAACTTAGTACAGTGATTAGAAAGGGAAAAACGGTTGTTGCATGTGCTCTTTTTTTTTTTTGTCCATTATTTAATAAGTCGTATTTGTCTCGCTCCTGACTTCTCCTCGTGTTCTTACCCAAATCATATCTCTAGTTATACGATACTTATGCTCTGTTTTCAAAAAGACAAGGATACAATATTTGGTTGTTCTCTCGTCGTAGGTATATGTTTGGTTCAAGTTGCAATCTATGTACAAGATGCAACTTCTATCAGAAAATTGTACAAGTTTTAATTTATTCATCTTAAAATACAACATTGGCCATTCAAATTACCAATCAATAATTGAAACTATGATCTTATTTTGGTATAAATTTAAATAAATGTGTCCTGCTTCCTTTCTCTAGAATGGAGTTCATCCACCCAAGTCTTTAGGCGGTAAATGAATACTTAGACATAAGAATTTACAATTTATATATCTCGTGATGTGAAATTTAAGAGGCATATACACTACATTATAGGGAATGACAATTGATACTTGATAAATATTAAAAGAAGCTTCAAAACTCGTGACCCTTCGTTAATGGCAAAACTTTTGAAACTTTATGTCCTCCCGATTTTAATGTATAGTTCGGAGATCTGGATTTCTTCAAGAAAGTAATTGATTATGTCTCAGAACAGGTACAAGCCAGGTTTGTGTCTTTTTTTTAGGTAATTGGGAGAAAACGAGATCTATGAATGCAAAATCAAGAGAAGAAACCTCATCCCTTTTTCTCATAGACGTGCTATTAGAGATACAATTACTTTCTGCCGAATTTTAAACAAAAAGTTAAATCTATCTCCCCCACCATGGATACTCAATAAAGGCTATCTCTTCCACAAAACGAGATTCTCAACTCTCAATACCATCTACCTACCAAAACCAAAAATTGGCATCTTTAAGTATAGTTTCTTTTACAAATCGACAAGTCTTTGGAATACAATACCTATTTGCCTTCCCCAGGGAAGTGAGGCTGACTTCCAGCGTTTTTTTGTTAAATTTTTTTTGTCACATGTATATGTATATTCTTTACGTTTGGAGTTTACTTTGTGTTGTTGTTTTTTTCTTTGTACAGTCACGTTATTTAAAAAAAATAAAATAATATTTGTATTTTAAATGATTTACTTTTATTATGAATGATAATTATTATATTTTATAAGCATTGACCTTTATAGGCTTTGTTTATCGCCGCTGCTAAACTAAATATAAATATATAATTTTATTAAAATTAAATATTATAATTTCGTCACAATGAAATAGCTTTACTCGTAGCTACAGTAGATTCAGTTCATAGAGGAGGCACCAGATGTGCATTAATTATATGTCTAATTAATAATCAAGGACAATTCAGGAAGTCTGACCTCTCTAACAAAACTAGACTGAGAAGTCGTTACATCCAGTAAACAAAAATAAATAAATGGGAGGGTTCAAAGAACACACAAAATATTTCAAAAAATTAGGTTGCAGAGGTCACCTGAGGACTCCAGGAAGGTCAGTGATCCGGAGTTCATCAAGAAAGTGCGCCCCATCCTTCGTTTGATTTGGAAAGGAACTTGAAGTCAGTTACAAGACAGTTAGGGGATGTGTTAACAAAGATATCAAATCCAAGTCTGACAAGATGCAAACGGCCCAGATTTGCTCCCTCCCCACCCTGCCCCAGAAGATGCAATCTTATTATGATGGATTATTTTGTCTGGTACTACTTTGATTCACACACTAATATACGTCCCTATACAACTAAGCCAAGTTTAGTGGCGACCATTTTGGAACACGTCGCATCCATATCCAGAGACTTCGTCATCAAGGCTTGTTCTCACTTCAGAGGGAGTATCGAGGCCATGGTTGACCCTGAGGTTAATTATATCAAGTAAACTTCGAGACACATAACCTAAAATGACACTTGATTTAATTTCAAATAAAAATCATTTAAAATTACGAATCTTAGGTGTTTTTTTTTTGTATATACGAGAGAAGGCACGGATTTCTTTTTAGAGCCCAGTATGTTATTCAAGGCTTGCCTGAAAATTTACGAACTCAACGTTAAGATGGCAGTACTCCTAAATAAAAGCTGGTTATGTACATCGTGTATGTTTTAACAGTTACTAATCTAAGTTTTTAGGTATTTTGTAAAAGCAGTTATCATGTAACTGTATTTAAGTGATTTGATGAGAGTGTTTTTGTGAAAATTGACAAAATCGAGTATCAAACTTTCATTAAATTTTTTTTTTTGAAAGTGTAACCTTTAAATAGATTAGAACAATAACAAAGGTTTTTTGTGTTAAAATTTTGCCGCGTGTAAGTCAATCCAAATTCGGAGTAATTGAGCCAAAAACAAAAAGTGTCTCGTGAAAAATTATTTTACAGAGAAAAACGCCTATTACTATTTGGACAGGCTATAGAGATGGGGACATCGCTGGAAGACGTGTTGAAAATAAAATCAGAAATAAAATATTTTATATTTGTTAGGTTGGAAATTTTTCAAACCACCATCGTATAAAAAAAGTTTTTAATCACGATTGAACCATAAATAGCTCTTCCAAAATAATAATTAGTACTTAGAAAAGAAATATCTCCGTATTCACACCTTACTTAATTTTATGTAGAGGTATCTGACGTTGCCATAGACCCTACATGCCCTCACGAACTTTTAGTTATCTAGATACTTATAAATACGATGTCAATAGTTGGATGATTGCAATCTACATAGGTAATATATGTGTAGTAGGTATATATAATTAAAAAAGGTTCATAACATATGAAAATGATATATGATTTCATATATGACATTTACATTTTAGTAAATGCATAAACGCACTACATTACCCCATAGATTCAAGTTAAAAAAAAATGATATTTTTTCTCAATGTATTATTTATTGTATGTAACATCTGCATGCATCAATCATAATATTCAAGTTTTTACATAAATCAAATAAAATACAGATTTTTTTAATACTCAAAAAATGTTTATTTATTCAATGGTATTTCCTTTATGGAACCAAATACATTTTGATGATTTTATTATTTTTGCATTGTCAGAATCGGTTTTTTTTCGTAAAGGGTAAAAATTAATTTACTAAAAGGGGTATTAGAAAAATGCATTTTTGCTAGTAAAATTAATTCCTAGACAGTTTGCATCAAAAAAGTACATAGTGAGGATTTTAAATCTGGAACAAGTTTATACTTCAATAACTTGGCAACGCTGAAGTCTATGTTTATGAAATTGTGTTCATCTGGATAAGAAAATCACAAAATCGTTCAGAATTCTAAGGTCGTGTGGCCATGATTATGTTCCTCTATGCTGAGCTCACTCACAAGGATGGAAATAATTCCATCGATAATTACGCTAGAGAGCTAAAATTATAGTTAATTTATCTTTTATCATGATAGAGTTTTAAATTTGAGCAGTTTTTCTAAATGGTTAATTGGAGCCGGATTTATTGATGAAAAACTAACATTTTTAATACATTTATGTTTCCTCCTAGCTCATTGGATTTGTACACTTTGTTCTGGTATGTGTGGGGAGAGAGATATCAAGAAACGTGCACATGCCACTCTTTATTCCTTGTAAGTAGTGGCTAACATGGAGAAATACTTCCTTATCACGGCTTGTGCCAGGTTCTGACCCAGGTTGGAGGCTGTGGTTAAAACTTGAGGTGCTTGGTTAGAGTTATTGACTTCACAATGTACCCCTTTCCTGTGAGAACAAAAGTTTGCTAATTTGGTGAATATATTGTGGGTAATAAATTTTATTTCATATTTGAATGAATTTAAAATCCCCACCCTGTACATACGTAGGCTGATTTATATATATATCTCCCCTAATAATGAAAATGTGACTATTTATCATCAAAAATGTTTTTATTGTTTTTCAAAGTATTCTCCAGCATGATTTATACACTTTTGCATGCGCTCAAACCAATTGTAGAAGCTCTTTTTCCACTCCGATTGATACACCTCCAAAACATGGTTTTTAAACAGTTCAACAGCATCTTCTGGCCACGAAAATCGTTGACCACGCATTTTTATCTTGATCTGTGGGAATAAAAAGAAGTCATTGCGTGCCAAGTTAGGGCTGTACAGCGAATGACCGATCAATTCGACGTTCTGGCCGGTCAAAAAGGCGCTGGTTTGAGCCTATGTGTAAGAGCTCACATTCTCATGAGGAAAAATGATTCGTCTTCTCTTGTTCATTTTTCAAAATTTCTCCGAAGACTTCATGCAAACAAATTGTGATGTACCACTCAAAATTGACCGTTCTACGATGCTCAAGTGGAACAGTCGCCACATGACCAGATTTGCCGAAGAAACAGGCGACCATTTGATTCGACGTGCATCTTCCACGAACAACTTCCGCTGGATTTGGCTCGTCTTCGAAGGCCCACACGGTCGATTGTTATTTTGTTTCGGATTTATACGCATAGATCTATTATTCGTCAACTGTAACGATATTATAAACGTCTTTTGAAGCACTGCGAACGTATTTTTTCAACATTTATTTGTACCAATTGATACGAGTCTTCTTTTCAGCGATTGCCAAATTGAGCGGGATCCAACGAGAACAAACCTTTTTTACGGCCAGGTGTACATGCAATATCGAATGTATGATGGTGGAGTAAATGCCCAAGGATGCCTCTATCTCACGGTATGTCACATGACGATCTTGCATTATCACTTCATGCACGGCATCAATGTTCTCTGGCAAAACGGCCGTTTTTGGACGACCTTCACGGTATTCGTTTTTGAGGGAGAGTCGGCCACGATTGAATTCATTAAACCATTTTTTCACAGTGCTATAGGATGGTGCTTTATCGCCAAGATTTAAGTTCATCAATGCACTCTTGTCGTGATAGTCCACGTCGAAAGATGTGAAAAATGATCGCACGAAAGTTTTCACGACTTAATTCCATTTTTTTGCCGAATTAATTTTTTCAAGTCACTCTCAACAACACAAATGATGATCGTACGTCAAAACATTCTCAGTACGATTATGCTACAAAAATGTCAAACTTACCAAAATGTCAAATTACACCTGGCAACACTTAGTGTAGCCTAGGCCAGAAATATATATAGCAGCCTACGTATCTAATAAACACGGAGTAATATTAAAATATAGTCCCTTCTAGTTGTTCATATATAAATTATATTCATGTTCAAACTCTCCATCATTGATATTTATCTCTTTACCATCTTTTCCGACCCTTCAGATATTGGCTTTTTATTAGTTATTGTCACGTATAAGATTGACTATATTTTTAATATATCAGGCCTTTTATTTTGAACTTTTCTTGATTCTGCATTTCCATTGTTGCTATATCACCACATCTACTTCTTTAATTTTTTGCTGCATGGACGGAAATAGGAAGAAGATTTGTTTTGAATTTTCAATAGCCAAGGCACAAACAATGCAGTATTATTCCTTCTCTTCTGATTTTTTCATGTCGGGTGAGGATGTAGCCATTATTGGCTGATAATAAGTGAAAGGGTTCCCAAATAATTTTTGGATTACATAGTAATATTAATTATTATTGAATAAAGAGGGATATTAAGCTTTAATTTTAACTGTTAAATTGGTAGTTAGATAGATAATTATATTAAGTATTAATATAATAATTATCCAGAATTTAATAGTAAAAAAATCAGCAAATACTTAAATCTCAATTTAAATCATTGATATAAATTAATTAAGCCTTACCAAAATTAAATATAACTATCTGCAATAAAATAATTACACAAAATAACAAAACTAAAAACAATTACCTTTTCCATGAAAAGAGTTAAAATGTATTTCAATATCATAAACATTACAATTTTAATTATGATATGTGTATTATTGATTTCAATTGAAATACTTGTCATGCAAAAAAAATGGATTATTTTTATTAAAAAATATTTTAATATTGTTAAATCTTTCAAAGTTATTTTTTTAATGCCATTTCTTTATTTATTTTTATCATTTATCAAATAGTATCTCTTTGCATATGTAAGTATTGACAAAAAGATAAAAAAAATGCACTTATTTTTTTTAAATGTGTATGATCACCCATTTTAAAGCAATACAGTGTGTTTAAAAAAAATCGAATATTTATCCTTACACACAGAAATGTGTAATTTCTTGAAACCTTAAGGTCCACAAAGGTCAATCATACTTTATTTTTAAATTCTTAAAAGGATCTTTCAAATGACGTCACATAAATTGGGAACAAACTTCTGATTGGCCTGTGAGATTAGGATGAAGTTGATTTGGGTACACTGATTACGTTTGCCAGTACGTTATACTTACTCTTTCTATCTCAAACACAATATTCTGAAAAGTTCCAGGCCTCCCAAATAGATGGGCTTTTTCTTAGTACTAGGTTTCAGTAAGTACTAAACCTTCAAAAGACGGTTGTCACAATTTCATGACAGTGTGTTCTTTAGTTTGTACGCTGTTGCGCTAAGTGCGACACCCCTTGTTTTGTATCCAAAACAACGTTTAATTTTACACTCCTTCTTGATAGAAAAAGATACCATTCAAGTAATGGTATAACAACTGTTTTAGGGGAAAAAAGCGAATATAAAGGAATAATAGTTTAAAAAAACTATTTTAAAAGAAAAAAAATGTTTTTCCTTTGTTAAACCTGGGCTTTTTAGCCCATTTGGCCCATAAAAGACCAATAAGGACTGACAAATTTTAAAAGGTCCCTACTGATAAGACTGTAGTCCTTGAGATTGATCCAACACTAGCCAAGATACAAGAAAAAGTGCCTTACACATTGAATGGTTATCTTCTCCGACCTCATCACTCAGTCCACGGATTGACTGAGAGTCTTTCCCCTCTTAAAAATCCATAAAATACAAACTTACAACCATCTCCATATAATAAGACCTTCCATCAACTTACAAGGTGAGATCCCTGTCCACCTACTTCAATAGTATATTAATTGCGTCACCTTGCCTGCAAAGTTATTTTCATATTATTAAAAAGTTATGATTAACCTTCTGCTTAATATAAAGACAGAAACAGAAAGAATTACGTTAGAGAAAACTTATACAGTGTACCCGTGAATTTTTTATCATTAAGGGGTTCAAAATTCAATTACGTGCTGTAATCATTAAATATGATCTATCGAGCTGAAACTTAAGACGAGAAATAAGGACTTCAGAAAGGTATTACTTGCACTGTTCACTCCGATTACATTAGTATCCAAAAAGTTGTTTTTTTACAATCCATTTAAAACATAATTTATAAAAGGTTGCGTTGAATAAAATTTTAAAAGTCCATTATGATAAAAAAATAATAACAAGGCATTCAAACAAGGTGCTTCACATTGAAATCGGAGTTTCCTATGCTAAGTTACGAGAAAAAATTGTAAATAAAAGGTGAACCAAATGCAGCTATATTGACCAATGGTGACAAGTTAACAAGTTTGTAGACGTGAGTAAGACTCCTTGGTAGATAAATTGTCTATAATTTTTTTTAACGCACTTTAAATTAAGCAGTGTCACGGAAATCAAATAATGAGAATAGACATCCCAAAAGTTGTACCTTGTAAATTTAAATCCTTGAATTAAAATGAATGTGTATGGGATACTCTAACCTGGCTCCAATCCCCATTTGTTCGAAAAGGTTTATGTATGAAAGCAATTTTCTCTCCAACCAGTCATCAAACAAAAAAATAAAACTAGATTATGCAACCTTGATGAATTCTAAATTATTTTAATCAATAAAAATATCTCCAGCCTCAATTACAGTCTCTATACGAGGCCAAAAAAGCAAGCAGACACTTGCCAATTGGTTCAACTGCAAATCCTGTAATTCCTCCTTGATCCGACTGATAAATTCGTCATTGATGTTGCAGGGATTCGGTTGGTTTGCTATTGGATCGCACCATATACTCAAAAACGGCAAGATAGTGTCGTCAAAATTATCTTGGAGCCCTTTTTCTTCAGCTGTTGCCTCAAAATCACATTCAGAGGCCTCAAACTCCATCCAAACCTTGAGAACAAACGTCTCACTGCGTTCCATTGTTCGAATATTTGCAAATCCGTGCTGACATTACGGATTCCAAAGATGGTTTTGTGCCGTTTCCAAATATTTGGGACAACAAATTTGTCAATTGATTCTATTTTTTTTCCAACCTGAGCAACATTAAACAAACTTTCATACAAAAAAATAAAATAATAATAACTGCCTTAGTGCCTGGGTTTGCTCAAGACAGCGCACCAAAGTTGCAACATAGATAACTCGTACACCCTTTATAGTGGATATTGCAGTATATTTAACATTTACGTCATCTACATTATAACACACAAACTTATACAGAATAAAAAATAAAATATTAGCTCACTTTTTGCCTTTTCATAAGGAATTTAATCATTTTTTCGTCTATTTCTTACAAAATAAAAGTTTGCACAAGGTTTATCGTGCTCTAGAAGTTACGGATTTAACTTTTGGAATATATTACATGAAACACAGAGTTATTTCTTGAAATAGGTAAAGATTTTATTTGAAACCTGCAAAAGAATTATTTTACTTCATAAAGCAAACTTTATGTAGAAAAAGGGATCCTAGACAAATTAATTATATCAAAAGAATTTATGTTTACATGGGGCAACATTGATGCTCAAACACATGATAGGTAATTTTTTTGTTTCCTGTGAAACCCCGTTCTGAAATATGTAGAATATTCAAAAATAAATTAATGCTTTTAAATATTAATAGTTTAATCTTGTTATACTCCAGTAATTTTATTAGATTCATGGTAAAAAAAGTTTAAATGTTAAAACACTTTGAAGTTTCCACAAAATTATTTTTACAATTATAATATTTTTTCTCCAACTATATATAATTTAAAACTTATTATGAGTTTTTCTTGAAAAACTTGTGAAGGCATGTATATGGCTATGTTGTATACATGTATACAGTGTATACTATTTTTCATGAAAGTATTTAGTTAGAAATAGATGCAAATACCCAGATAAAGTGTGTTATAGTGTACTTATTGAAGGTAACTTGATGTAAAGCATAAATTAAAAAAATGCAATATTTGTTTGTCGAAAAAATATCAGGATTTTACATAATATTTTTTCAATAAAAAAGACCCTTTATATATATATATATTTGATTTTTCTGAGTGTTTTATTTTTTCAGGTATCAAATTGGAAAAAAGTAACTACGAGTAAATTATTATTATTTTTTAAATAAACCAACATAGGAAAAATTCAACTTAATATTAATATTTCCATAAAGGGGCCATTTAAACATATATGCTTAAATGTTAAAAGACTTTGATGTTTCCATAAAATTATTTTTGCAATTATATTATTTTTCTCCAACTATATATAATTTTAAACTTATTATGAGTTTTTCTTGGAAAACTTGTCAAGGCATGTATATGGCTATGTTGTATACATGTATATAGTGTATACTATTTTTCATGAAAGTATTTAGTTAGAAATAGATGCAAATACCCACATAAAGTGTGTTATGGTGTACTTATTGAAGGTAACTTGATGTAAAGCATAAATTAAAAAAATGCAATATTTGTTTGTCGAAAAATGTCAGTATTTTCAATAATATTTTATATTTTTTTTCATTGAAAAATACCCTTTTTATGTATATATATTCTTTTGTAAGTTTTACCGATTGTTTTATTTTTTCAGGTATCAGGGGAGAAACAAATCGAAAAGCTTTCAATTCTTTTAATATCAATCTTAAACACATCTTTTAAAATACTTATGTGAACATTAAATTAAATTTTTCATTTGTGAAAAATAGGCTTTTTGATGATATCTAGAGGAGTGTTCAAGACGCAATTATTGAATGTAATAAAAAAATGATAAATTAATCCGCAATATTTTTAGTTTAAATAAAACAATATTTAAATATGAAATATTTTTAGACTTTGAAAAGGTATTTGATAGCGTCTCATACCAATTCATCCTCGAGCAACATATAAAATATAAAATTCCTGACAATTTATTAAATCTGATATCGTGTACTATGTGGAAGAGCTTTAGCTATATAGACATAACAGGATGTAATCAAAAAATCGACATCAGGAGATGAGTAATACAGGGCGACATTCTAGCACCAACTCTATTCCTCATTGTAATAAAAAGTCTATATTAAGATATCAATATCAATAAGAGGATACAAAGATCGAGACAGAGAGGTCAAATAACTATTATACGCTGACGATTTTACAATATTCCTATCAAGTGAACCAATGAACATTCACAAGTCGATGGGGGATCTTCTGAGAGTGATGGAAAAGTTTAAAAATGTATTGGGTCTTTCGATTAATATTGAAAAGTCAAACATTATAACATCAAAAAAGGACTCAACGCGGGGAGAATACCCCAACTTCCAAAACGCATCCTCATCTAAGCTATTAGGAATACATGTGGCTTTCACCGAGGAGGAGAGCCTAAAAGATAATACGAGTGAAACTATAAATAAACTCAAGAAGTGTAAGAAATTTTACCAAAACATTGGACTAAATGTTTTAGACAAAGTCACTGTCTGGAATGTCAATATACTACCAAAAAAATACATCTTCTATAATTTGTTCCATTTAGTTACAAATTGCAGGAAAAAGTTGAGGTTTTGGTAATCCAATTCGTATGGAACGAAAACAAACCATATAAATCGAAAGAAAAACTCCAGACATAAGTAATTGGTTGAATGTTGGACTGCGCAATATCGAAATGCAGTGGTTGTCTTTCAACTTCCGTGGTTCAAGGAATAAGAATGAGCCAGGATTTAGGGGTGATGAGGATAAAAATGTATTTTAAAGGAAATCCAGGATGTCAGTTAGAGGAAAGACTACCCATGGGTTCAACAGAGCTTTTAAGAGCTTTACCTACCCCGTGAGCTCTACTGGAAGAGGTTGTCTTCATGATGGAATTCTTCCTGGTCGAAGCACTTCCTCTTCTATGTGATAATGAGCCAATTAATATTAATACTCTTTACAAACGTAAATTCGAACTGCTGAATTGTTTCCAGAGCGCAGCTGGGTACGTTTTGGGGTTTTAATTCTGATAATTTTCTCACAACAAACGGAAGAGAAAAAGCTTATTGTTAACCCTCCGGTCCTGTTAGTTTTTCAGACGTCTCCAGAATCTTGGTCGGTGTAACTCTGACATTGGAAAATTTAGATTGAAATCCGTCTGAAGGAATCCCTTCACCAACTCCAAGGAAAAATAGTTGAGGTATCGTTTTGCAACCTCCATAATCTTCACTAATACATTTAGAGATATTGATGCTTATAAACTCTGCTCTATCTGTGAAATTGTTTTGTATCCTCCATCTATTTGTTGTACAAATGTAGTAGAATTGAACCTGTGATAAAATTGTGCAAACAAAAATAGAAAAGGAGTATGGCATAGAAATTAAGAAATAAGTTTGGCTTGTGGCTATGCCCGCTTACATCAAATACTCGCCTAAAAGCAAACTCTGTCCTAACGAAAATTTTATGTAAAATATATTTCAACCGAATGACAGGCAAAGTCCTAAAAACGTCTGGCCTTTTTATATAGAAAATTTAAAATATTACGATCGTTTTAATTTGTATATTTTTAACTATTTTGACGAGAAGGGCTTTAGGAGCTGGATTTTATTAATTATTACTACTAGTTCTTATTATTTTCTTTTATTAGGACCAAGTACTTTGAGAGGCGAGGGAGATAAACAGGGATGTTAATTTATTGCAAACCACTCATTAGTTTTGTTCTACTGTTATTTAGTATTTGAAATTACCGGTGTATTGAACTAATAACAGTTTTTTATTTTTTGAACTTGAAGGTTCGTCCTATTAAATGGATCTTGAAACAAAAAACCAAACCTCCACTGATTTAATCCTGCATAAAAAATGTCTTATAAGGTATATATAACACGTACAATAATAATTGTGGTTATGCTCAACTGAGAAATGACTCTCTAGTTGAAACCTTAATAAGATAAGAATGGAGAAGGAATATATTTGTATGTACAATGTGAAAAAAAATCACACTATGTCTTCAAGTCATAATTCAACTGCATTAAAAGAAAAACAGTTTGAAAGATAATCATGTAGGTACTTTTTGTTTATACATAATAATCACCGATTAGAAATGTGTGTATTGCTATTTTCCTTAAAAGTATGAGTGACAATGCAAAAATATTCATTATTTCTATCCCAAAATGGCGTGCTAAATCACATTGAACATTTCTTCAATATGCATTCAATGAGTTTTTTGAATGTATTGTTTCCTATGATGACAGCAAATGGAAAAAAACAACGTGTTTAATGAATAAATAACGAACTATACAAATTGAATGGATATAAAACATAATCATTTTGGGTACATGATTAATTAACGTTCCTCGTAAATATTGTATATATATATATAGATATATAAATTATTATTAATTTTAAATATATATGTGAACATATACTGTCCATTAAATAAATGAACATTTGGCAACAGTTCTATTCTCTTCGATAATTAATATATTTTACAAAATAGAGCCAATTTTCCATTATCTTAAATAAAACAATAGAAATATATGTAGGACAGAAAGAAAGTTACAAATACAAATGGTGCTGGTGTTAAATTTATTTACTAGCTCTTCATTTCAAAAAAAAAAAAAAAAAGTTAAAACTTGACATTGTCACGTTTTGAAAGTTTTTCCATCCTTTCGTTTATTCTTTTTCGTGACTATTGTAATGAAAAAAATAGTGATTTTGTGATTTGTAAAAAATTTAATTTTTCTGTCAAAGGGTGGTGATATGTTTTGTAGGGTAGAAAATAATACAAAGAGAGTCCATTTTTTCTCGATTTATATTTTTATCTAATGATATAATTAATTATGGAATTAAAATGAGAGGGTCTGCTCTTTCTGAATCGATCGCACGAGTGATCATTACATCTTTATAATGAATGTGATGTAGAACCTGTAAAAAAATTGGTTTGTGGCTATGCCATTGACTATTCGGGTTGACCAAAAAGCAGACACGGCTTAGAATATTGTGTTTTCAAAAAATTTCTATTAGAATTGGCTTGAAATCCTCTCTTCTTGGCTATGTTCAATCACATAGTAATATCCTTATCAGATCTCTAGCCCCGTCGACCGATTTTTATCTTCTACCTCCCGTATTTCTCGTTTCGCTTTGTCTTTTATAATTCTTTTATCCGCTGAAGATGAAGTTATTAATTATTTGTCATATTAATATTAAGTTGAATTTTTCCTTCGTGAACTTACATTGTGGTCCATTTAAATCTGAAAAGTTTAAATTTTAAACTTAAACAAAATAAAAAGTTTTTATTGATTTAAAATATAATTTCGACAAAATAATTACTAAAAATAGATGTGTGTCTGAGCTCTCTGAATCATTAATGTAGCCACCCTTAGCAGAAATGATGGCTTTCACATGACGGCAGAATGCTTGGCACCCGCTGCAGATGTAGTCCACTGTCATTACAACCCAGTACTGGGTGATAGTGGCTTTGAGGGCTTCGGTGTTTAGATAAAAGACACTGCTGCATGCTTTAACCTCAACATGCAACAGTAGAGATGGGTTTTTTTCTTTGTGGTGCCAAAAGTGGCCAATACACCCTAACATGGATCTTTCCACCCACTTTTTTTATAGCTCTCTGTAGAGTCTAGTGTACAACCCTGATATCTCTTTCATGGTCCACGTGGACTTGAGGGGATTGGCCTGGGTTGTTTTCTTTAACTCTGTTTTTCTTTAACAAAACCTTTCGTCCTCACAAAAGTTTCAATCTTGCTGAGGACGTAGACAGTGGCTAGAGAGCTAAGTTTGTTTTGCAACTATTTATTTATGCTTAATATGTCGAAATATGAATTAATTTTAATAACTTAACCTTCTTTAATGATTGAATTAGTAACTGTTCAGATTTCAATGGACCAACCCGTAATTTAGTTTATTTATTGTTCTCATCATTTAAAATGCTTTGGAAAAAAAAAAAAAAAATCAGCATCTACCGTAGATATGTGAAATTTCATTTCAAATTGTCTCCTTGTGTCTTGAAAACAGCTTTAATTGTGTTTAGTAATAGTTTGTATGAATCTCACGCCATTTTATAAAAAGAAGCTCAAATAAATCACGAAATTAACCTTTCAAGTCTTCCAAACTCCTTAGGAAAAATGCAGAGACTCTATTTTGAAGAATAAGCAACATCATGGAATCCATAATATTAAAATCTTGAATTGATGGGGAAAAACTCACTTGTTTAATAACTATTCAAATTGGCATTATGCAATTTTTGTGTCTTTTGTGAAGGGGTGTAAGATTAAGGGATTCTTTTGGAACAAATAATATATTCTAAAAATGAAAAACAATTTTTAATAACGTTCATCATATATGAGCATATTGATATTAGTATCCACCAAAATTCAATTTCACAGAACTTTTCGTAAAATCACTTAAATAAATGAACTAAATACTTTAAAAAAGGTATTCAAATAAAAACGTTTGTTATGAATGTGATTTAAAATATCAATACAGGCATACCATAATTTTTATTTGTGGTTTTACGCACATCTCATATTTTTTTGAAAGACATAAGTTCCTAGTTGGTGTTATTTGATCAAAAGAGTATGCTTTAGATTACAAGTAATTTTGTGTACAGACGGTTTATGGAGTATGGTTTTCTTGGTCACAGTTAATCAAATACAAATATTTTGTCGCAAGGTAATATTTATCTTGTCTGCTTATTTAGTTTATGGAATAATAATGGCCATAGGAAAGAATTATTGTGGATGGATTGCCACAAGATTGTCTATATGGTTATTAGTTGGTAAAATTTAATTTAATGAGTTGACACTGATTTAACAAGGTCATAGATAGTACATTGAGATATGTTAACATGAAAAGTGGACTTAGTCAAGTCTTTGGATTTTTCTAAATCTATAATTAAGCTTAAATCGCTGTTAAAAAAACGTTAATTTAGTGTGTAGCACAACATCAATACATTAAATTGGCTGAAGCATGTTGCTACATCGTATCGTATTTATGTATACATATATGAAGAAGTCTATATAAGTTGGTTATCTTACTTCAATGAATCTTTATTAGAGTCTTTCTATGAGACATATTAGCACTGTATAAACAAGAGTTAAATAAGAGGTCCTTCAGTGATCCCCCTATTAGATTCTACGCCAAGCTTAAAAAAACCAGTCAATTAAAAACATTGATAAATTGGAACATGCAAATATTGAACACTGATAAATGAGAGCATTCATATAAAAGCGTAAAATGACAATATTGAAATAAAACCGTAAAATAAAGTTGCTGTTGTTTTTAAAATGAATGGTAAAATTCTTGGTAGAGAATCTAAAATTAGTTTTTGAAGAAGGGAGAATGTCATGAACACCAAAAGCAGGCTTCAAACGGTCCACTGAACCAATGTCGCACCGATGACCTTATGTCAACCCTTTCCAGTTACCTGCAGAAAGTTGCCTGGGCCTCATTGATTGTGAGCAGCTCACTCTCAATTGCCAAATACTTGTATTGCGCAGGAGTCAACAATTTGGACCAAAAACTAATTGTGTCCAAGCAGTTCCTGTCTATTGTCCCAAAGAAGCTCCCATCCTAATTAACGACGCGTCCATTGTCAGTTCTAAAGGGGCACTGTTCTCTCGAAAGGGCAAGAGAGTCCGTTCAGAAATTTTAAATTTTATGAAAGGCTTCCTGCTCCTTTTACTCTCATTCAAATTTGGCATGCTTTTACAATAGAGGATGTATGGCTCCTGAGTTGTGAATGAGGCCTGGTATGAACCTCCCCCCCAAAAAAAAAAAAGGCCTGAAGTTCTTTACGGGACGTGAGAGGAGCTAAGACTCGAATAGCCTCGACTATATTTCAAGGAGGTTTAATTCCCTCTGTGGAGATATAGTGGCCCTGGAAATCTTTAGTAGTAAATAGTTTACACCAAAATACATTTATCTTCCGAGAGATAGAGACCTGCTTATTTGGGCTTTTATAGCACTTTAAAGAGTAACCCTCGATGTTTCTCTCTGGAATTGGACGCGATTATGATATTGTCCTAGTAAAAAAAAAAAAAAACTCCCTTCACATTTCTGAATAAGGAATCCTACAACCTTTGGAAAGAATGTGCTGCATTTTTGAGCCCAACAGTCATGCGAGTATACTCTAAGAGGCCAATTGGAGTAATAATTGCTGTCTTGTGAGTGTATTGAACATCTACAGAGATATGATAGTATGCCTGGCATAAATCCAGCTTACTGACCTTGATAGGATAGTCCCTAATACTGGAAGGGGATAGCGATTCAGCTCAGAGATGCAATTCAGGCGACGAAAGCCCCCACAGAGCTGGAATCCTCCTCTTGGCTTCTGTACAATATGCACTGCCGATGAGAATGAGGCCTCTCGAAGAACGCCAAGCTCCAGAAGCTTTCCACTTCTTCCTTCAGAAAAGCCAATTTTGGTCCACTGAGTCTCTGATCCCTAGCAAAACAGGGAGGGGGGGACTCAAACAGGTGTGTGAGAATCCCAGGAAGAGAAAAGCAAAGGGAAATGCTTCGTGAACTCTTGCTCAAGGTTAGCACGCTGGTCTTTTGAAGAAGGAGCCACTAGTAACGTAAATGCTGAAATCGTGACTTTGTAAAAATCTACTACCAAATTTGAAAAGCCTTGTCTACTACATAAAAATCCAGAAGTAGTTCTTCCCATCAATGATGATATCGAGAAACGACATCCCCAAAGGAACAACTCTTTGTCCTCCAATGGCAGTCAAGGACGGTAGTTTAGTCTTTTTAAAACCCTTAAATGCAATTATTTTTTGTGTAAAACAGAGATCTGAGCTCTTAAATCGATAAGGAACTTAATTTTATTTTTAGTATCGATCGTGTAAATTATATCCTTGACTGTATTTAATACCTCAGCCCTGAAGAGCTGAGGACTACTTAGTTTTTTGAAATGAGAGAAAAGAAGAGGCATTGGGGTCCTGAGCACGTCTTTACCTCAGCACTATAACTCCTGTGTTTAAAACAAACAAATTGAAGTATATTTCTTATTTTCTTTCCAATTCATAATATCTCACCCAGGCTCAAGAAAGGATAATCAAAAGATGATATCTGAGCCGTTATAGATTCCTTTAAAGCATCGCAAACCTTCTAGCTCTAGCGAACCAGATTTCCACGTCCTCTTCATCGACCTAGCTGTGATTGCTGATCGTACCAACGCCGGTACATCTGGAACAGGCCGGTTGGAGGATTTTCCTCCTCCACAATAGAAAGCTCTGAAGGAAGTTCCTTTGAATAGTGATTGGCATTGTGTTCAAATGTTTGGGTAACCAATGAAAAAGTCTACACATGTTAGTTGCCTCACTATAACTAATCTTTATTAGAGTTCTTCTATGAGACATATTAACACTGTATAAACAAGAACACCTCTAAGAGATCCTTCATATACATTCCTACACAATACTTCAACTTCTAACACTTAGGAAAAATACAGGTAATTATTCATATACCTATGAAGTAGTTAGTTATGTTTTCCGTTCAAAAAAAGTTATTTGAGCTGTGCACGATATTTGTAAGATAGAGTCTAATTATTAAATAACAATGAACAAATTGCTTGAACATATAGAAAAATTAATGAATTTTTTCAATAATTATAATTTGAATATTACATAGGTACACAAATTACGCATGGCCCCTTCATAATTAATGTAAAAGTAAGAAATCTCTAATGATAATTAAACTTTTTTGTCATGAAAGTAAAAGTGTTGTTATTTCTGTGCATGTGTGTAGGTGTTGACAAGATCTTCAAGATATTGGCTCTTCTTCATAATTTATATGAAAACAAATTGAATTATTAAGAGTGTATAATAAATTACCTAATTAATTTAGTGTGCATACATGATATATTTTTCCCATTGTCTGAATGCATACATGGAACTACTTTTAAGTGGGAGTCTTCTGCTACCCTCTTCTCCCTCTGACCTAAAAAGATGTAGAACCAAAAATAATTTATTCATTATTAATGGCATTGCAAAGACATGTCACGATTGTATATTGATACCTTATATACGAACAATGGAAAGACCATAATTTATTTTTACCCAATTTTTCTCAACTGTGGGACTTTTCTTCTTTTACCCGGTGGTCAATTAAAATATTAAGACTTTATTAATTCAATAAGTTATTAAGGTTGAGTCATAGAAATGATTGAATATAATAAAGTATAACAATTAATTACGAAACAAAATAAACCTGAGCTCTTAAGATTGTGTATAATTCGAAAAAATGACACTTGAATATGATTGACCAATTTGCATTCGCAAAATCCAAACAGTTGGACATCTCCAGAATCAAAGTTTTCGCCGTCAGCAAGTCCGAAACGTTGGAAAGGACGAAGGGCTCTGTCAAAAAGGAAAAAACTGGACCCAGAGGAGTTAAAGAAAACAGCCCAGGCCAATCCCCTCAAGTCCAGGACGCCCATCTATGAAATCTCGGGGTTTTACTTCAGACTGTCCAGAGAGCTGGAAAAAAGTGGGTAGAAAGAGCCTTGTGAGGCTGAAAAGGCAATTTTGATACCAGCAATAAAAAAAGCCTATCCTACATTCCCAGACTCTATTGAATGAGTTTTTTGAGTTCTTTTGAACTCTTTTTTGACATTTTGGTACCCCCTTACAGCCATGATGCCAACTCCCTCGACATGCTTGCAGTGTCTGTCAACTGATCACTCAGGCCCCCAAAGCCTTCACCGCTACTTAGGTGCCTACATTAATGATTAAGAAACCTCAGACACACATCTATTTATAGTATTTATTTTGTTGAAATTCAATTGTTAATTAAAAAATTATATCTTGGTTAATTTTAAAATTCAAAGTGTACGTCTAGTATGTCTTATTTAAAAATATCATCATACATTTTAACTTACCAACTATTAATTGTTATCCTTCTATTTTAATCAATAAAACCTACATCCATAAATCATGAACATATTTTAAGGTGACGTAATTGATTATGTGCAACAAAATATTTATTTACTGGGGTTGGCAACAAAATTTCCTTTTTTATAATGTGTGGTATCAGGCTGTAGAAATAGTAGTAGGCTGTGCGTGGTTTTATTATTCAGGCAAGATTTTAAAGTGTTTTTTTGGGAATTACGGTTAGAAGCCACCATGCGTTAGAGTAGTGAGATATATGCGTTTGCTGTATATGATTAATACTGACGAAAATGGTTTAACAGAATATTTAAAAATTAAACTTTTTTTAAATTAGCTCCTAAGTTTTTATTGATGCGATTTTTGAAAATAACTGATTTTATCTAATATAAAAAAAAACACTTTTTCCAATGTGTTTAATAATTTGAAATTTGAAAAAAAAAAAAAAAAAATTGAACGCGAATAACTCAACGGATAATGATGCTATCATTTGTACCATGTATCAACAAACTTTAGTGAAGTGTTGGGAATCATGAGAGCAGCTGCTTAATATATTATAAAGATTGGGGAAGAGTCTTCTACAGTGATAATGATTTTTCTCAAAAACAACATAGATATTTTAAATCAAGAGGTCCCAAATGACTATTGGAAATCGTCTTTGGGTAGGGCAACAAGTCTCCGTACCTTGTGATGTCTCAAACAGGTAGCAGAAACGGATAAGTGATCATTGATTTTACTTCCTGGGAAGAAAATATGGACCCAAGTAGTTCAAATCTTGATGATTTTATTTATCTAGGAATACGTTGAATCTAATCAAATCGTACGTAGCCATCAAGGGCTCTCTGATTGCCTACACTGACTAACATAACAATAAGCTACCTCATCAACGCCTGCTTTTCATTTTGGCCCGGATCCAGACCGTCATGGTGCTGGAGGCGAATCCATCAAATGAGCTGTTTTTAATATTTATATATACAATTCAAGCTACTTTCTGAGTTAATCCACCGAAAAATGGCCTTGTCACAATTTCAAGCTTTTTGAAAAATGCACCAATTTAATACACAACACATATGACCAAAAAATATTTCAAACTTTTATTAAAATTAACTCATTATTTTTTGAAGGATTATTATGAACAAAAAAATCAAGATATTCTTATCTTTAGTTACCTACGTTTGAACTAAGCATAAATGAAGTAATAATTACATGCTTTTTTTTAAATAAGAAGTCTGGAACGTATTGAGGAAATATAAAATTACACGCTAAGTTTAATTTTCACGTGAGAAAACTTTTTGTTAAAAAAAAAACAACAACTTTAAAGACCTAATAACGATAACCATTTCAATAAAATAATTAACTTTTTGTTCCTAGTACCCCATGTAGGTACATTGTAATATATTTTTAAAAAATATTGGAGCTTCTTTGGCCCAAACAATAGACAAGTAATTATAATATACTTATATATGCAATTGTATATATAGAGTTTTCCTGCTACTAATATTTTTTTTTAAATATTTAATAGTTAAACATAAAAGTAATCTTGAAGAAAAGTCAAGAAAATATTTCATTACATATAGTGTTTTATTTCACATATACATACCTAGTGATTGTCAGTCCTTTTTTATTTGATTCAGCCGTGGGAATTGTCCAATCAGTCCTAGAGACCGGTCCATAAGATCGGAGGACCTTCGTAATGTCAGTACTAGAACTGATTAAAAAATGATAAAATAAAAATGGGTTACGTCATAAATTTTATCAGTTTTAAACATAATATGCAGGAAAAATTGGACGGGGCTACAGTCTTCATTACTAAATGAGAATTGTCACAACACTAATACAGCCCATTATTTCATAGACATAATCGAATTAATTTTAAGTCTTGTATTCAAATTTCTGGGATGGTTTAAGATTCCTAAAAATTTTTTCTATAGTTTAGAGACACTTATATTTGACTATAGCCTCTTTCAAATTAAATCTAACAATTTCTAATTCTTTTAATCTCTGGATAAATTTTGTATATTTTAAGTGCTGTTTGTGTCGCCTATAAGGGGTTAATTTAGATTAGTTTGTTGATATAAATTATAGATAATTCGTTGAAAAATATAAATTAAATCTATCATCGTTATTGAAAAATATAAATTAAATCTATCATCGTTATTGAAAAATATATCATTCTAGTTTACTTTTGTATTCTATGAAATTATTACATTTTGGTCAAAAAATTACAGTAATTTTTGCCTATTTATAAAAGGTTTTCTTTACCTTAATTAAAGTTAATCAGTATTTTGTCATAAATATATTAATTTTTGTGTACCCAATTTGGTATATCATGAATGTAAAGGATGGATATGACAAATTAATATTTTTGAAATGTTTATCTTACATGAACCCAATGTCATTTGACGAACAAGTGAATAGTTCATCAAAAATAAATCTATGATGGACAACTGTTTAATTTGAAGCTCATAATTAATTTTAATGGCATGCACAAAAACACAGGTTTTTAATCTGATGAAGTGTATTTAAACTTGCTTCAGACAAGAAAGGTTTCAAGCAGGAGAAAAAAAATAAGTTGATAAATGAACTGTGTTACCAAAAGTATGCATAATATGTGACTGCTTAGTCATCAATGACGTCAGAAAAGGAAAATGTTTGTTACTATAATATCTCAAAAATAAATTAAATAATCACAATAGATGAAATATGTTCTTTCACTTATACACTGCAATACTGCTTAAAGTTTCATAGTGAGTGGCAAATATAATATTTTTAACAAAATTGAAGATATACAATTGTCCTCAATATTATTAATTCTCTGGTTAATTTTGTATTTTTTTTTAATGTTCCTTTAATTGGTTCGATGGAGTTGCACTGATTAAGTATAAGTAAACATTATAGTATTAAAATGACTCCATCTAACCTAGGAATCTTTTGGTGAAATCCATATACATATAGTATATTTTTTTCTCTAGAAATCCCCGGGGAGCGAACGTACATGCATCCAGTTCAAGAGAATAACTCTAGAGCGTGCTGTCGATGAGGTATGGTGATTCCATATATTTATTTTTATTAATATGAAAAAAAATGTTGAAAGAATATTGCCCTTCAGAAAATTATGAGTGAAAACTTGTTTTGTGCAATGACAGAGCCACCAAGGGAATTAAAAACCACTTTTGCCACTTCACAAAGAATTTAGGCCCCCTCCAAAAAAACCCCAGGCTTATGGTTTTTAAGATGCCTTGCGTCATTATCAGTCCATAATCCCCATGGATTATTTTAAAGTATTTGGAGTTCCTAAATATTTTACAAAGTGTTGGTGTTGGTTTTGAACCTGCTTAGTAGCCCTGCCGTAGTCTTAATGAAGCCATAGATCTGAGGTTTATTTTGAGCTTTTGGAAGGGGCATATGTATGTTTTGTAAAGCTGCACCAGGGGGTTATAACCTGTTGGTGTCTTTGTCGGTGCCTTAATCAATCAATAGACTCGGGGTTTATTTCGAAGTATTTGGAGAAGGTCTAAATACTTTTTGAAGTTGAGGCGGCTGTTTTTAATATGTATGATGTCGCTGTTGGAGTTTTGTAATGACCCATGGCATTGGGGCTCATTTTGAAGAATTCAGAGAGGGCCTAAAGGCTTTTTAAAGTGGCGGTGGTGGCTTCTATCTTACTTGATTGCCCTTTCATTGCACAAATTAAGTTTGGACCCGAGTGATTCCAAACAATACTCAATTCGGGAATCTTTTTAATTCCATAGTATTTTTAATGAGATCCAAAAAATTGCTCTTTGTTGTCATTTAAATCTTTTTTAAACATCTTCAAAATTTGTCTATCATCTCTTTATTCTCAAATAAATATTTGAAACCGATGAGAGCTTAATATATGTATCTACAAAAAATTAGAAATGAACTAGTTTAAGATATGTATGTATATTCATATTCACTCTAAACTTAAATAGCACAAATAAGAAAAACTTTTTTAATCCATTTTTCATTGGAAATGAATCTAATTTTTTTAAATCTTTAAAACTAATTAAAAGTTTATTATTATCTTTATAAGCGCATTCCAGATGAAAAGCATTGAATCCTTCAAAGTAAATGTTGAATTTACATTTTTATTTTTAATTTTATTCATTGAGTAAAGTATATATTTTTTTGTACATATTATGTATGTAACAGTCCACACATGGTGCCTTAAAAAACTAAATTGCTCCAAAATTAAGAAGGATTTTATTTGAAACAGGGGTATGATTCCATACAAAACTTTCTAATGGTTAACGTTTACATATATTATATTAATAAAGTTAACACAATTTGGAAGGTAATTTCTAGGTCTTTTTTTTAAAGAAATAAATAATTAATAATTTTTCTAAATCAACAGAAAAATTAACTATACTACACTAAAATATTAATATATATTCAGTAAAGAAAGAAAAATCGAAACAACAATTGCAAGTTAAATTAAAATTAGGTTAACGACCCAAGAGAGAAAACAGAAATAATAATACGGAAGATCCAGAGATTTCATTGTAAATCCGATTAAAAAAGACGATCTCGAGCCAGTTCCGACACATAATCTTTGGTTAACATATATATATATATACCTCTGCCAAGAAAGTTGAACGAACCTTATCTTTTTGCCATTGCTTGTTTATTGGTCACAAAGGCTAAAGCAAAAGTTGAATGTGATTATATTTAATCACATTACATTTTAAGAGTTATAAGGTAAAGGTCTATGTAACACACAACGTAAAAAATTGCATAATCGACAATATCTTTGGAACAAATTTAGATACTAAACTCAATTTGATTTTAGGTGGATTTTATTACTCTGCCGAGTGTCCATTCTAGTTTGTATTAGTATGTCCCATCGATGAAGAGGGAGTTGAGGAAAATAGTTACTTGAGAGACGTAATCATTGATCCACGAAAGGAGTTCGTATTTCTTGTGCCTCTCTGCGTATATTATATGGTATACTTTGGATATATGCCACTCAATCGATCACAGTATGATTATAACGTGAGAACGTTACAATGAGCCAATTTGAGTGACTCAGTCTGAGATTAAAGTTTATTCAAAGATCCTCATTCAATATTATAACGATTGTGTAATTTTTACACATTTGTAGAATAGATGAATAAAGTTTCCAATTATTCATGGTAAAAAGAACATAAAAAAATAATTTCTCTTTTTAGTATATGCCCATATTGATATCTACGTCTTCAAACACTAAACAAAAAAATAAAAGCTATATTCTAGTGTTTTTTTTTTTTTTTGAAAATTAATTAATGTTTTATTTTCTGAATAAATTTTCACCAAATACCAATATTTAAGAACGTACAAAATATTTTAAATATGTATATAGCTAAGAAAGTAATATCGAAACAAACAGTATAAGAACTTAATTTGCAATTCCTTAAACAGTGTTAAGAAACAATAAAACACAAGCATTGCAATTTAAAAACTCTATTACTATAAGAAAACAAAACAATAACATGCTTCAGTAATTTTATAAGTGATTCCTCTCAACATTACTCTTCAGGATATCGACGTTCCGTCTTATAATCCTTTGCAATCTTACAGGAGGTCGTCTTCCATTCACTTTTGAGGCATACAAGATCTTTTAGCAGTGTGGTTGCCAAAGCAAAGAGAACAAGGGGATATTGTTCGCCACTTTTTAAGAATTTTTGTAGTAATATAAAAAAACATTTGTTTGAAGGCATGAGGATACAAATTTGCTGGAATACTTTTCCTGTTGGAATAACAACTTACGATCAAGGGCTAACCTTTTTGCGGCAAATTTAGAATTCTCGTCTAAAATATAAAACATAATTTTTTTTTGTTCTTTAATTTAATCTATCAACCCTTCCAATACCTTTGGAAGAAAAGAAGCCCAAGGGCATGATTGATCCACAATCATGCTTGACTGTAGGAGAGGAAGCCTCTCCAGATATCCTCCATAGGAAAGAGCTAGGAAAATATGTGACAAAAAAATCGATTTTTGCTTCATTTGACCACAATGCTGTAAACCAGAAGGTCATACATATCCTTCTCCAAGTGTTATTTGGCAAATTTTAATCTTTATCGAAGGTGTCAAGGTTTGAGTAATTGTTTCTTCTAGGAAGTGTTTCATGATGGCCTTATTTGTGGAGAATTCAATTTCTATTGGTCTTTGTAATGCATTTTAGATATCGTTCTTTGTGAAGCATTTTAGGTACCGTTGTTTGTGAAGCACCTATCCCATTCTTCTCTAAATAATCTAAAACCACCTTGATATTTGTTCTTTGCCTAACTTTTGACTTACTGGACCAATTTTCTTTGTAAGTTAAGAGATAGTTTTGATGACCGACCATTTCTTTTATGATTATTAACTTCTCCATATTCTTCCTATTTCTTCATTATATTGCAAACAGTTGATTCAGGAACATCCAATTTTTATACACTGCCGATTAAAAAAAAATTAAACAATCTTCTCTCTGACTTGTACACAATTTTCTGGGTCTTGGTCATACTTATCAATACTGAGATAGTTCATTACATGTTAAAAAATTCTGAAGGAGGATTTAAATTACTCAGATTAAACAAGATCTTGCCTCTCCTGATCTTCTTGTTTGAGTTAAAGCAGATTAAAAGTGATATCCTAGACTTAGATGAAAAAAATACAACAAATACAAAGAACTCACCATAAAAATAACAGACACTTTTGAGGGTTCCAATATTTATGCACATACTGGTATTTAAATAAGCTTATAAATCTTGACAAAAAGCTATCTTAAAACATCATTTATTATTTTTTAATGCTCATTTATACTAAGTAGTAATTATTTCGGCCCAATTAAAAAACTAGGAATACTAAACTATCAAAATATCATAGGAAAATATATATATAGGGTGCCAGTACATATGCGCATGACTGTATTTTATTTTTTTAATGACAACATATCTTATTTACAATTTTGAATTATTTGTAGATTTAAAAATAAGATATTGAGAATTCTGCAAATGTTTTTAAATGTTGGTTTTTCGTAAAAAAAACCCTGTTCAAATAAACTGATTTTGATAAAACACATCAATTACATCTATTTGATGACAACAAATCTGTTGGCACCAATGTTATTCATTTAGTTGTATTTCTGCAGAGTTATTCGTGTTCAAAGAATTTTGCAAATTTCTGAGACTCTATTGCTAGACTTTTGGTGGAGCAGCAGTTTACTTTGAACTATGCCTTTTTGCCCTCTGGACCCTTCCCTTTTTCTGTATTGACTTTTCCAGACTTTTTGGAGTATGATTTCATAGCTCTTCTATGCTTGTTTCCCGATACTCTACCAATAATCTACCTAAAGACTCAACGACAAACGATACCGCCAATTGTGAAGGGTTCATAGGGCAATGAGCTATAGGTCTACTTTGACCGTTGCTACAAAAATAAGCATATTATCTTAGTTATTTCTGACGATTGTTTATATGCATAAGTAAGAAATGATTTATTATATGTTGTCAATTGAATGCCCAAAGATATAGCAATAAAATGACAAATAAGATTAAACTAATAGCTAAACATAAAGCTGTAAAGACGCTATTTATATATGCTTGGATATTGTCCATAGTGCTCTACTCTTTACTTGCATTTAGTTCACTTAACGTCATCCAAATGTTTTCTAGTTTGTTTTCAGAACACTACAAATTATAAACAGAAAGATTTTGAAAAAAATAAATTCTTTTTATTTTTTTACGTAAATCATTAAGACGGGAAAAAAAACAAATTTTCATGTGGCAATCTTCAAGTCAGATATTTCTATAGGCAGAGAATATAACTTGAAATTTAAAAAAAGTAAACATACACCTTGATAACTTTTTTTTCTTATTTTTTCTCTGCAAAAATAAAAACCAATTGGCGAATATAAATCCATATGATCAATAATTCTACACATTGGCTGTCTTTACAATACTTTTTCGTCCACTAAAGACGTAGAATAATACTTTATAACTAACTACGTACCCTACATGAATTCAACCTTATTAATGAGATAACATGGTAAATTCTGCAAATAGAATAATAGCGAGTGATCCATTACAATCTGAACACTTTGAAATTTAAACTTCAACATAATATAATGTATTAATTAACAAAAAAAAAATCAACAAAATTTGTACTGTAAATAGATGTCTGTCTGAGCTATCTTAATCATTAATGTAGTCCAAGTCCACCTTAGAGGCAATAATGGCTTCCAGGTGGCAGGAGAAGGCCTGGCAACCAATGTTGATGTAGTCCTCTGTCATGACGTTCCAGTGCTGGATGACAGTGGCCTCGGTGTTTGGATGAGGGACACTGCATGCCTTCTCCTCGACATGCATTCAAAAGCTGTAGTGGATGGCGTTGGCATCGAGGATTTAGTGGGGTGAATTTATGACATGTTGTGACTTGTACATTTAGTTCAAAACTCCTGATTTATAGCATTGTATTTTTTTATATACTGATATTGCTAATTTTTTAATGTGAGCGGAGGTAACAGAAGGATTAGCTGGAATAAAATTTTCAGGATTTGCCAAAAAGTTATTGTATCGTGTTACAGATACAATTTTTCGGTCGTAGAAATTATATATAAGCCATTAAAAATTTATGATATACTTTATCTGGATTTTATTAACGAAAATAAAAATTCATTGTATCTAGGGTGATTTGAACATCTATATCCTAAAAATTAATTAATTTTTATTATTTCATGTGATTTAACGTTACAACATAACTTTTACGAAACACTCATAAAGAAAAATGCCCTTATAAATATTCAATAAGTGCACTTTCTAAAAAAAACCTGCAATTGCTCAACAATAAGGTAATTATGAAACATAATCTAATTGCAAAAGACTATTTATGTAAACTTAACTGTACACCAACCAAGTAAACCTCATGATCATTAATGAATGTTGATAGCATGAAAATTTAAAGTTCTATAGTATTTTGTACGCATTGAATATTTTTTATTACTATATTTTCTTGTCTCATAAATAACTTTTCATTATGATTTTAGCGCCTTGCTCGACATATTATAACTTATATGTAAATATAATTATAATGAATATTTCTATTATATTGCCATTATCACAGATGATTTACGTTCTAAAAGGAAACTAAAAGATTTTTGCACTTTAATTTATGCATAATTAGAGTTTGTGATAATTGGAGTAATGAATTATAATGTACTAAATATGTATCTAAAAATTTACTTCATTTATTCTTAATGTGCATTACATTAACTATTGTCGTCAGTTTCATTAATTGCGAAAATGCATAAACAACAATATGATAATATAATAACTCAAATAGTCGTATGTAGCATACAAAACCCTTAATGCATATTGCTAAGTAGAAAAAGAGAAAAGTAAAGAAAAATAACCTACAGTGTGGTCTATTGAGATAATACTTAGGGTTATTCCTGTTTTTACTCATTTAGAATCTAATTTTGTCAAAGTATGTATATTTAAATAATAACTTTAAACCTTGAATCACAATCACATTAGGTCAATTTTTGGTAGTTCAAATATCCCTTACTCTTATCAGTAACGTTGGAAGTTGGGCCAAATTCTTTAACGACCTGAGGACCTTCTCGATAATTTTGGGGCAACGACTGAAATAGATGATATGTTGGGACACTATTGTGGGAAGGAGTAAGAAAGCTTAACCCAATTAGTACAGAATGTTAGCAAATAATTTATGCAAAAATTACTAAGAAAGACTTCAACCTTACATAAATTTGTAGAAGTTGTATAAGAGATGGACTCGTTCTGTAGTTAAAAACATACACTTTAAACTTGGAATATTTTTTATTATTCATTGTTATTTATATCTTTAATTTGCTTTACTTATTTGTATCAATATTTTGAGCCTGAAAATTAATCTATTTCAATTACAATTATTGTATTGCTAGTGTTTAGTATTGAAAATCTGTGTTGTGTAGTTTCCTAAGCTTTTTGCTTTGTAGTACGTATAGATGTTTACATTTATTGAGAATACAGTTACAACAGCTGACAGAAGAAAAAAACACGTCGAAACACACTTAAATATCTATTACATCAAAAACTGTTTTTTGTGGGTTTTTTGTAAGCTGTTGATTTAGGTTATAAATTACTTCTTAAATAAGTAAAGATACACTGTACTTTCTATTCAGCTGTGTTTGTCTGTTGACCCTTTCTGATCTAAACTAGCGGACTGTGCATATTTATAAATTCCAATAGGCAAAATTTTCCCTTAACTACTAGACAAGGATGAAATCAATATATTTTTCTATCAGATATTTTACAATGGATTATATGTTGGCCGTATCAGATCCTATTTTTTTTTCACATATTTTTTTGCTTGTCAAAATTGGGCTTTACTTGATCGAAAAGGCTGACTAGTGAGAGCTATAAAGTTTGTATTCATCAATGTGACCGCGTTTTTATTATTTTAGCAAGATGACTATTAAAAAAAGGGAGCAATTTTTATGGAAGATAAACTTGACTAGCCTTGGTAATGAATAAATGTATCTTGGATTTTCTACCATGGAGGCAAATTTTAGGTCACATCTTTTTGAAGAAGTACATGAAACATAACTTGTGCATTCATTCATGCATCTAAGTATGATACTATGTATGCTAATAATTTCTCGGCTACAAAAATTGGACTACAATTTTTTTGTCCACTCCCATCTTTTTTTTAATTGCATCTTATAAATTTATAGGAGTAAGTATCGAAAATTGTTGGAATTTTCTACGATATTAAATATTTTGCCTGATATATTAGTTTTCAATTTTGATCTGATATATCAGCCCACGTTTAATAGCTACAATATTTTTTTTTTCATAATTTTCCTTTTCTTTTTGAAAGGAAAGGTAGCACGTGAATAAAAATCTTTCTTTGACGATAATTTTTTCTAATTAGAATTGTTTTTGAGCATCTGAAGATTTTTTTACCATGCATGTCCGTATTAGTAACATGAAGGTTGATAGGTTGAGCTTGAAATTAACCTTTGTTATGTTGTGTGTATACGTATATAAATACATACAATTATTTTATGTAAAAGTTTGAGTCTATTGCTGGCTTTTTATTCAAATTTGAGGAATGAGTTAATATACCGAGTGGTCCACCGAATCTGAACACTTTGAATTTTAAACTTCAACTAGATATAATTTATTCATTATCAATAAAATTAAAAAAAAAAAAATAGTAATTTCAGTAGATGTGTATATAAGCTCTCCTCTTAATTATGTTTTGGACTTATTGACGGTAGTTCTGGAGACGTCCAACTGCTTGGTGTGCGGAAATGGAAATTCGTTGATCACTTTCAAGTGTAATTTTCTCAACTTGTACGTAAGCTCAGGTTTGTTTTCTTTTGCAAACTAATTGTTTATACTTGTATTGATCGAAATATGAATTAATTTTAATGGCTTAACTTTCATTATTTATTGAATTAGTAAGTGTTCAGATTTCAATGGAACACTTGGTACCCAAGAATTTAAATGACTGTTTATAACTTTTATTTAATTTAAACCCAGATTTGGTCTTTCGAAAAAATTTGTGAATGTATCTTTCCTTTATCCTGACAATCCATTTTGTCTACTTCCAGCACAATTTGAAGCGCCTCCATAATTGGTTAGCAGAAATTGACAATAATTCGTCGAATTATACAAATGTAGTCCATATTTTATTTTGAGGAAAATCCTTTTAGTTTCCTTTGGTATTGATTGGTCAAACATTCTTTTTCTTATTTTTAGAGGAAATATTGATAGATGCAATAAAAATAATATTACTTCTCCCATTTTATTGTTCAAAATATTGATTTATTCAAATACAATTATATCTTATTAAGCTATTAATGTTTCACCCAACCAATTGTAAATATGTTATACTTTTTACGATAATTAAGCAGTTGGATAATTACTATAATATTTCAGGTTCTTTTTATCTCTCTCTCTCTCAAGGAAAACAATTATTGAGATACAATGGAAACTGTGGGGGGTTCCTAGTAAAAACAGAAAGAAAAAAAAATCTCCGAAATTAATAGTTAGTTAGCCAATTATTCTCTTTAACATTTTGAATATTTAAAAAAAGTTCAAAACCAGGAAAGTAAGTTCCAAATCATGAATAGGGTGAAATAGTCATCAATGGTTAAAAAAAATAGAGGCTCTTCCGTCTAAAATCCAATATTTTTTGAAAATTACAAAAATTGTTATATTTTATAAAATATCATCAAATTTAATTTTATTATACAATCAAGGGACGCTTTATTTACATTATCAATCAATATAGCTGCATTTTGCCTGAATGAATAACCTGCCAGATTTATACCTGTTCACACGCTTTACTCAATTCAAATACTTTTTTTTTGCCTCTTTGGCCATTCTGGACCATGTGGGAATTTTTGATGTACCTCTCATGGTCACCCAGTACACGAAAAAATGGTAACACCCACCGCTTTAGAGATATTTTCCATGTATGGAGAGCTCCAGAATTGCAGCTCTGCGTTACTCCATGTTTTGATTATGACACCCTTATTTATCTGTTGAATTTGCTAATTTTTTGTTTACAGTTTCTTAAGATAATTGTTTAAAATAAGTCAACATGGCTAAACATCGAAAAATAACAAAGAGGAGAAGGGTAAACCATTTAAATAAACAGAAAAAAATGGCAAAAACTAAAACCACCATTGCTCAATTATGTTATCATTTTGAAATATTGAACTATTATTTATTTATTAGTTTTGCCGATATTCATAGTTTTGGCAATGATTGTTTGAGTTCATCAGGTCAAGCATAAAACCAAAATTGAAAGTGAGAGTAGAGAGAATAACTGACAAAAATACATAAAATAATTGATGATAAGATGAACAAGTTGCAAAATAGTATTCTGTTTAATAATTATCAATAATATGTCATATACTTGATATTTTCAATTGCTTCTTAAAGATTATGTAACAATTAAGATACCAACTCATACTGCAGATGTTGATTGTTGAACCATGGATTACTTAACATCTGAATGAATTATTCACTTTTGAAATCACACTACAACCCTTTTATAATAATTACTGGTTTTATTCAATGAATTCATTTATTTTATCGTTTAGTTGAAACATGAACTGCAGTATGTAAAGTTATCTATAGATAAAAATAAAGTTTGATCAAAGTTTCTCCAATAAAAGTGAAATATAATGATCTACAAAGGAACTAATAATATAATAACTATGTCACGGATACTTCCTCAAAATGTCTTCCTTCGATGAGATTTAATAAGAAATCCTTCTTCCATACTCACCAATTCAGAAAAAATGGGATTAGAATTCAGATATGAGAGAATACCTAGGAAATTCTATACCTGTATCATATTAACTTTTTCTCAACCAAATTTAATCGTCTTCTGTTCCGTTTCAACCCCCAAAAAAAGAAATGAACTTTCTAAATCTTTCATTTTTTCACAGCTAATCATTAATTACTCGAATCACAAATGAGGGTTTTCAATGGACAATGGGATGTGTCTTTACTTTTAATTAATTATTTTCTTGTACAATTGTTATTATGTGGAATAACGATTTATTTGCAAGGCTCTATTAATGAGGTTGTGTATATAGTGTCTATCCAGATGTTAAGTAATCTTTCTTTAAGCTTATACCTTTGAATATACGAGCATAATTGAAACAAAGATCAAAACAACCTTTAAAAAAAATAATGATGATAGTATAAGACAAAGTATGTGTATAGAAAAATGGTCATTAAGAAATAATTATCTTTATATAGGTAGCTTTTAGTGCATACATGTACACACAGAAAATAGGATGTCAGTTGTTAAGACCCGATAAATTATGTCGAAATCTATTATATAGAAGTATTGAATGAGACTATTTCAAATATATATTTTTTTCTTAGGACATACATTGCTTAAATATGTTTATGAAAATTATATTTCGTATACTTGTATAATGTTACAAGGGCAGTCGACATCTGCTTAAAATATTAATAAAAATGTTAAATATAATTAATTTAATATGGTCACAAAATTGATGCGAATTTTTCTTAATTTATGACGTCTTTCTTTGACCATAAGTAAGTTCATAAATAAACTACATATACAATGTTTTTAAAGTTACAATTTCATAGAGTTCACATTAAAACATTGTATATTTCATAGTAAGGTCTCGACAATTACTATTATTGCTCTTTGATCACAAAGGGGACTGTTGAAGGTAGAATAACTATTCCACCATGGGAATGCCCCGTAAGTTAAATACTCTGATGCATATATCGGATATTTTCTGAATTATGTGTGTGTGGCGGGGTGACAAGATATATTTTTCTCCTTTTTATTCTATAAAAGCTCAAGTATAAACATAAATATTATTTATTTTGAACAGTGGCGATAGTAAAAGACACCATATCGGCCGCCGACTTATAACAAATAGGCTGAAAAGTCCTGGGGCTTACAAAAACCGCTTTAAATTGCCATTTTTAAATTGTTATTATTCATTATTTATTCACTTTATAGAGCGGAGTACCTGAAACACTTTTCAAGCCATTGCTTCGATTGAGCGGTATTTTTCCCCATCAAGAAACAGTGTAAAATTAAAACATTGCCCCACTATTTTGGAAATACCAATATTAGCATCACACTTAGTAATAGCACAAAAACTAAAGAACAGATTGTCATATACATTTGACAGCTGTCTTTTGAAGGTTGTTACTAACTGAAATTGAGGTGAAAATGTTTGATGTTGGTTATTTTTTAGTCCATGTGTTAGTTGAAAAGTGAAAATACAAAAATTATCATTATTAGTAGAAGTAGTACATGTAAGGTTAGAATATTAACACTTTATAAATGACGTAAGAGTGCAAAAAATAATAATAATATATATATAAATATTTCACACAAAAAAAGAATTAAATAAAAGTCACATGCTGTCAGACTTACTCCTCTGACAAATCATAGAGAGACTACCTGATCTATAATAGAAAATAAGCATGCAAATATATACATGTGGTTTTGGAAGGTAGATTATGTTTTAATGAGAGAGTCTCGTTTGACAGTAGCCTTTGTTCGGTATCCAGGCTTGGGGATACATATTTATCTTTTTGTTTAAAATTCGATGGAGTGTAATAACACACTTAATTAGGCGTCTATAATACAGAGTGATGAAGCAAAGTCCTTTGATTTTGCATGGATAGTTGTCTTTATCTCCCAATGAAAGAACAGTTGACACAAATGTAGTCTACACCTCTTCAAAAGACTTAATTAAATAGTTTCTGAGAAGGATTCCAGACCTGAAATCCGTAAATTAAGATCAAAAGTACATAAAGTTTCACCATAAATGGAAACATATGTTTTTTGAAACTTCATTTAATGGCTCAGGTTTCGAATGAGCCTCCATATAATATAGTGTATGTGTTTATTAAATCTCAAGTCACGAAAAATGTAAACTCCTAAGTCTAAGTAGTCATCTAGCACCTTAACCCATTTCATCTTAGCGGTAAATACATATATGGTACATTAGTACATCTTTGAATAGTTCGTCAAAGTCCTTTGTTTATGTATGAAAGTACAATAATTATGTATAAGCTCTTTAAGATTACTAACACCTCTCTAAAGAGTCATTCGGTGTTTTGATGTCACTTTGAAAAGACTACATAAATTTAATTGCTAAAAAATGGTTTTCAAAAAAAAAAAAAAGTAAGTTTATTTATTATAATTTATTAATATTATATAATTTCTTTTTTAATTTTATACATTGTTTGAATGATTCATTTGCCATATTAATGAACTTTATTTATTCTTAGATCAATTTCTCTATCCATTTTTAATTTCTTATTATGCTATACCATATATGGGTCACTAGGCTATTTCACGTATATATTTTTGTGTCAAAATTTTTACAAGATATCAAAGTCTATCTTTTTTATTCAGAACCTTAAATGTGCATGACACTCTTACAATCATAAATGTGTTTATTGAACCTTATGATCTTAGTCTATTAAATGATGAAGACTTTTCTGATGAGGAGGAAAATGAAATTATGGATAATTTATTTAAAAAGTAACTGACTTTTAATGCCGAAGCTGTTTTCTCTGATGGAAGGCAACCAATGATGGTAAATCTTATAAAATGTCTAATAAAAAGAGCTATTAGACTCCTGAATGGATTCATGGGACTTCTATCACCCCCGAAGATTCTGTATTTCCTGAGGCAAATTATTCATAAAATATAAACTTATCTCCAGTTCAAATCTATTAATTGAACTTCAACTGCCCCCTGAAATCTGATGAGTTTATGATAAACAGAAATGAGGAACATCTGAGTTTGCCACTGACATGACAAATAAATAAAATTATCTTATGTAGATGGTGGATAATGCTGTTGTAATTGTCCCATCAATAGTCCATACTGATAATTCATCAAGTAAAGTAAAAAGATATTCAAGAAGAGAAAAATAGAGCATTGACGTTGAATTTTCAAAATTAGTTTGAAAATATAATCAACATATGGGAGGAACAGATCATCATTTTTCAAATTGCTATTAGAGGGGAAAAGTTGTATTAGTGTATTTTCAGATAGTTTGCTATCCAAAATGCTTGAAGGGGTGGTTGAATTTGATCTCAATTTGAATTTAAAGGAGAAATTGCCCTCATATATCTAACAATGTATGAGACAACACCTAAGGGAGCTGAAAGACTACAATTTTCCTCCCCAAATGGCGACAAACGAGTCTTAGATGACATTCAAGACGATAGAATAGGGAAACAGAATATAACAAAAGATGAAGATGTACAGAAGAAGGATTTCAAAAAATACCACAAAGTTAGTAGATACAATGTGATAAAGGCCAAATTTTAGCATGTAATTTGTCCTTTTAAACTAAATAACTATTTAATATTGTTCCAAACTGTAAAATAAATTATCAGTTAAAGAATAAAATATTTTTTCTGATATGAAATTGCTATTCTTCAAAAAATAGTAGAAGTACAAGGATATGCATAGCGGACCATATATGGTACATAATGTTTATGTTTTAGCCAAACTACTGCATACATTTGAAAGATAAGTATTTTTCCTAGTCATTTGGGAAGATATAACGCAAGAAATAAGATAAAAGATGATTATTATAAAAAAATAATAATAAAATTCGGGCACAAATGGATTAAAACTTGGGTGGATGAACTTTTCTTTGAATAAAGGATGCACGACACATTTATAGACATTTTCCAAGTATCACTCTAGTTAAGAAATGTAGTATAAGCATCACCGATAGACTGTAAATCAGAGAAGATTAAACTTTCATAACTTTTCTTCAATGCATTGATGTTTTGATAAAGTTCTTAATATATATATTTATATAATAATATCAGGTTGTTTATTTTTGATATACCAAAAAATGATGTGTACAATTTAGCCTTTGGCTTTTAAATATGCCCTATTTAAAATATTTAATACACAAGAAATACCTAATAATAATGAAATTTAAGGCACTTTGCTACAAAGACGAAGAAAATGTTTATAGTTATTTAAATTAAGCTGGATAATTATTTGAAATACCTTTGGAAATTTGCCTGGACTGAAAAACCAATAATGACACACAATTTATTAACAAGTCTTCCGGTCTAGAAGGTGTAGAAAAGGATATAAAAACGCTTGTTAAAGTAACTAATATAAGCTCTTAATTATTCAAAAATATTATATATAAATGAACTAATAGGCAACTAATTGTATAATGGGCTTTGCCCTCATAATACTTAGGTGTAGGAAGTAACAATCGTGTAAGAGAAGTGCATGTTTGTTCACCAAACTGACTAACAGCTATTATTTTTTTTATTCCGTCATTTATTAAATAATCTTAGTGCAAAAATACACACACATCAGGCATAATATATTATGCAATAGACAAAATATTTAATTCCAGTATTCAATGTTGGAAGCAGATCGCTAAAAAATCAACAACACAAAATCACTATGTAACCTAAATATATAAAACCACAAGTCTAAACCGCACTCTTAGTCCTTAATAAGTTAAACAAAAAAGAAATAGTATTAATAGTTAGCGATGTTTTTAAATTCCAAATCGTCCGGACCTGATGTCCACAGAGTTTTAGCATAGGATCTGGTAAATTTTGCATATATTCTATCTAAGAATGGAGTCTGTTTTTAAATGGGATCGAGCCTTGGGAACCGTAGCAACAAGTCAATCTTCTTTTTAAAATTCCAGCCTGTATTCATCATATATTTTTAAGATCCACTAACTTTCTCACAGGTTCCAAAATTTCACATTCGTAAAAGAGATAGAAGGTGAAATCTGCAATGTCGATCTCTTTAATCCGGTTTTGAATTATATTGGCAAATACTGTAGATGTAGCAAGACTCATCTACTTTTTCTTTAAGTTCGTGGATAGATTTATCATTAATAATTTCCATCTCTTTTTCTTGATGCCTAAATCTTCTCGACCCAGCTTATAAAGCCGTTTGGAGACCAAAAACATCGGAAAGGTTGATTTCTGTTTTTTCTCAAGCTCCCTTCTAATAAGTTGGGGTTTGTTCTGGCTTTTTTAATACAAATTTACCTGTATTCGATGACAATGCTGTCTATTCACAAGTAGTTGAATAATTATATTATTAATTTTGTAAATAAGGTGAGATTGATTTATCTATTTGTAGTAATCCATTTGTGAGAACTAGAATTGCAAATCCATTTTGACATGCAATATATTCCCTTTTCCCCATTCCTTCAATTACTCAATCAAGACCATTGTTTATCAATCCAAGGCATCGCTACCAAACCAAGTTACTTTGAATAATTACTGTAGTAACTTTGACTTAACCTTTTTTTATGTTTTAGGATCTTGGAGAAAGCCATTTTTTTAACTTATATGGAAATAATAGCCTTATAAGATAGTCTTAAAATAATTACGTATATTTATAAAGTACTTTGTTTGCTTTTGGGAGATAAAATTTTAATGACCTATAAAGCTAAACATATCCAAGATATATTTACTTTATTCTATAAAAATAGAGAGATAAAAAACAAAGTTACTTTTAAACTATAAAACATGATAAAAAAATAAAAAGAATATTCTTTAGGTGAAACTATTTAAAAGTTATGTAAATATGTATGTAGAGATGGATACACTAGAAGCTTTTTATCTAGAGAAATTCATGTACTTAAAAAGATAAGGAGTCTGTAAGTTTCTTAGTCTTTTGCGATATTATTTCTGCTTCTCCTTAAACTTCTTCCTCTTTATTTTATTCCTTAATGTTTTTCTAGATCCTAATACAATATTTGCTAAGATAAAAAGAGCTACTGCATGTTTATATATTTTTTGGAGGTAAGATTTCCATTAGGGCTTGTATATAACAAAGAGTAATAAATAAAGATTTTATTTTATTCGATTTTTATTTTTGTATCTATTATTTTTAATTGTTATAGTTTAATATATTATCGATAATGAGCGATCAATTGGGTTGCAATAGCAATTTATTGGAAATACATATTTGAGATTTCATTTAATATAGGGTATATTGCAAATTAGTAATACATAGGTTTTAATTCAAAATAACTATTTTCAGAAACATTTTATGAGATATTTTATGTTATAAAGAAATTTTTCCTTGATCATTTGTTTCAGAAAACAAAATTTCAATTAAATTGAAGCAAATACTTCAAAATATGGATGTCAAAACAAGGCCGTCTGTCTACTAAAAATGTTGAAAAACGACTGCTACTATATCGATATCGTAAAGGCGCTCAAAGTAAAGCCAGACGCACATTTTGAAAACAAAAAAAAGTATTTGAAAAGACTCAGAAGACCTCGAGTAGGCTGGGACAGGGAAGAAAAATGACCATGAGGACTAGGGTAACAATAAAATCATTTTTTTTTAAAGAAAAGTAAATGGCTTAGGTCAAAAATGGTTTTTAATTGCACAAAAAAACATGTAAGAAAAGTTTGAAGAGTTTTGAAAAAATTTAGAGAAATTTACATTCTTAAAGGATAATCTGTGTATTTGCTTGAACACTTTCCATATACCTCAAACTAAAGATTTAAAAAAAATTGACCATACTAAATTAAAATAAAATATATTTTACAATTATTTCCAAAAAAAATAATCTATGCATGTTCAAAATAACGTCGATTAAAGTTGATTGAAATTCAACGAAAAAAAATTAAATTTTTAATTAGCATGGCCTTATTGAACTTTTTATGACCTTTATACAGAAAGTGACCTTTTTAGTTCAATTTTAACAAATAAATACAGTAGTAAAAATCTAGGTCATCCTTTTCGAAGATGGCACCTACAAAAGAATATATCATTCAGACTAATTTTTGTTATTTTTTCTTGATGATGTATCAAATAAATTATGACTTCTACCTCTGTATTGCAAGAAGATAAATACTTCCTTTTAGCTCAGGGAGAAAAAGGACGAAAAGGATCAATAGCTGGATTTGATAAAAGCCTTGCAGTCAAAGAACAGCTTTTAAAAAAACGCAAGAGAGGAATCAAGGTGGAACATAATCATGCAATCTTCTTCATTGGCCTCTGAAGCTTAAACTTTTGATGAGCAAACTGATGAAGTTATAGATGACAAAGTGAAGATGAAATTCCAATGTATACTCCAAAAGATAGCAGAAGAAGAAAAAAAAACTTGATTACTTCCGATCTTTTACCTACCCTTGATCGAACCACCGAAAATCAGTTTTTATATTATCAGAAGGAGCTAAAAGTCTGGGCACTTAAAAGAAAAACAATTCGTCAAAACAGGGCGAACCATGGACAAAAAAAAAAGATTTCATAGCAAATTGTAATCGAGAAGTTCCTCTTGTCATATGCTAAAGAAATTATAAAAACGGTCATGAGCCAAATTTCAATCAACTTTAATTGACGTTATTTTGCACATATATACAACATTTTTTGGAAATAATTATGAAATATATTTCATTGTAAATTTAGTATACTCAAATTACTGTTTCAATTTGAAGTATACGGACAGTATTCATGCAAGTACTCAGTTCTTTCTTTAAAAATGTAAATTTTCAAAACTTTAGGGCCGTTGAGCTACCTTTAAATATTTTTTTTAACTTTTTTTACATTTAGGAACAATTTTCTAATATAAACTATTTACTTTTCCAAAAAAAGGATTTTATTGTCACCCTAATGAGGACCCTTAGAGTGAGGAATAGGGTAGAGTATATTTTTTGCAGAGAGAGGCTATAGCCATTCATAGGACCAATAAATGTCAGTTGGTGGCTGCAGATGAGGCATCCTGGCAGGATATAGCGGGAAAATATTGCATCCCAGTTACATTTATGGCTTCAAGAGGCTCAAGGCTGTTGTAAGGGGAGAAGGCTGTCATATTGAATAAAATTCAATAATGTTTTTCAATTAACAATCATATTTTATTATAAATACAAACAATATTCAGAAATATAAAAAGTATATTATTATTTCCTTGTCTCACTAATTTAGCGGGACCCTGTACATGTATTCTAATTTTGTGTTTCTTTGTTGGATTTTAAGGAATCAACAGTAAATTATATACATGCTGTATTTCAACATCCCTTTTCATTTATATACACATATAAACAGTTCAAAAATATTTTTTTATAAGAAATTTACATAATTTTAAGTATATAAATTATGTTTATAATATATTTGTTCTTCACATACAATTAGATTGTTGTTATTACAAACATTTAAGTACTTTTTATTACATGCCAGTGTAATATAATAACGGAACTCATTTAGCATAATATTATAATATTTTATTACCAAAACCCTCCTTCGATTACTCTCCCTACAAATCCTAACGTGAATCATTTTGTCTGTGCGTTTTCAACACTCAAACATAAAAATATTTTTGAAATGATTTATCTCTATCATTGTATGTTTATTGATAAACATTTATAGCATTTTTCAACTTTGAATCTTATCTAGTATTTTTTTTATAAAAATATGTTTCAGATTGTAGTATTAAGTCAATACAAAAATGATTATTCGAAACATATTAAATTTAGTATTTGTGTGACCTTTTGATGAAGTAAATCTAAATTATTTGAATTTAAATCAAGCATGCTAAAATAACCATAAATTGACCAAGAAGAAAAAAAAAGTATTAATAAATGTAAATTATATTTTATGGAATACATTTATGAATGGCATAGGTAATACTTCTCCCTCTTTTGCTTATTATTGAACTTATAAAAGAAAAATTGGTTCATATGGGATGATGCCATTATTATTATTTTTTGTAATCATATATTTCTATGACAAAGTCAGATTATAACATACGTCAAAAATAAGTTGACACTACATATAATAAATATTAGCATCACTTAAAGAAAAAAGGGAGACGAGAAAAACAAAACTTCACTTAAAAAACATAATTAAAGATTGAATTTGACAAATTATTGAAATAACTATCTAATTAAAAATAAAAGCAAAGGAACAATTGCTAAACGCATGTTTAAAAAAAATTCATTTAGAGTAGTGTAGGCTATATTTTTGTAGAGCATATTTTTTTCAAAATTGGACCTTGCAATCATGTATTGCAATGGATTTGTATCTAATTCTGAAAGGAAAAGCCACGTCACTAAAACCATACATTTTTTATTCATGGGGTGGCCCTCTCCTTTGACAATGAGTTAGTCTTTCATACATTATTGCACCTATTATTTCTAGTTTTTGTAATGACGAAAAATATGGGTGAAGGTTTTCTTTTTGTTGCAGTCTTTTTACGGTGTCTCTCTCTATTTAGTAAACTCAAAAAGCAATCCAGTATCTCAAGCAGGACTGCTTAGGAGTGAGATATGCATCAAACAATGACCTCATAATATTGTTTCTGGTCCATTTTATCCATTGTTGTGCATTTTATAGTGTTGTAGAGGCTGTATGGATGGACTATTTTATCCTCCTTATTTCTTTGATTATTAATATTTAGAGCTACTCTTAGTATCATTTTTTTTTGTTGTTGGCTTGAAGACCCTTAGGAAAGAATTGTGCAGCATACTCACGATTGGAGTACTTATTTTATCATTGTTAATAACATCATTTATGATGCTAAGACCCAGCTCCTTTCTAATCTTATTGGAAATACCTATTTTGACCTCTAGATTTCAAATTAATGGGCCATTTGCCACCAGTGACCTCCAAAACACCGTAAGAATGTTGTTGGATTTTTTAGATTATATCCGTGGAGATTATGTCGGCACATTCGTTATGGTCCTTACTCACCCTCCATGTTGAGTGTTTTCCAAGGATAATTGACCGATGTGCTCTCTTGTACCAAGTTTATTTGGCTAAATGACTGTATCGTTTGTCGTTGAATTTTAAGGTAAACTTTTGGTAGAATATTGGGCAGAGAAGCAAAGTAAAACTATGAACTATTTTCTTTATATGTGTTATAAATATTAAAGCGAAAATTTCATATATATTGAGTTAATGATAACGTTATTTTTAATGTTTCTTTAATTGGTCAAATGGAGTTGCACTGATTAAGTATAAGGAAACATTATTGTCTTATAATTCCACACTCACATTTGTTAAAAATCATACTAGCTTGGTTTTGCGTTGATGGTCCACAAATAAAACTGTGTTGCCATTTCTTCCAATATAATTTTAAATATTCTAAGCAGGATTTATGTTTAAAACTTCTTCTTTTTTGTATTAATCATTATTCAATGGTGTTCAGGTTACAATATACATAAGTTTTTTCTTAAAATGTGCTTATAATTGATTTTCTTCAGCAGGTTCTCAGTCTGCGACTGGGAGTGTTAATAATAACAAAAGTTCAATGAACAAACAAAATTTATCTAAAAAAATCTATGATTATAAGTTCCTTTATTCCTTTTAAATGCGTTTTAATTTGTTTATCAATGAATGTAAAAATATGTACCCTTCAAAGAGGTCACAAAACATCATTAATATTTAAAATGGTGATAATTAATGTTCCAAATATAGTTTGCACTGTTAAAAAAATAGATATTTAAGTAAATTAAATGGTTAGATATTTTTTTTATTTGAATGTGACCATATATTAATCTCTAAGATCACTTAAGGTGTGTTTTTAATTAACTATAAACGATTATAAAATTTAAAAAAACTTTACATATTTTTACTTTATTAAAAAGAAATCAATTTTATTACCTCAAAAGTTCAGAAAATTCACTGGAACGCTGTTCCCTGATAATTATGTCCAAATTATTGATCATTGTATAAAAAGATTTTTATAAAAACGGGATTAACTTTTTTTTTCTTCCACATTGTATGTGATTCATGATATAATACTAAGTTGAAATATTGTTTTACTTGGGTAAAAAAGAATATATTTACACAATCTAAAAAAAATAAATTATTAATTTATATTGGTGTTCAATTGATTATTCTATTTATTAACTAGTTAAATCTTATGTTTTGCACTTTTATAATTAATAATTCTTTATTTTCGTTGGAAATATTAAAAAAAGAAACACTACTTTATTATCTAAACCATAAAATACATTTATAAAATGGAGTATCAATGATGAAAAATTGTTGAAAGTTATTTATGAAAATGAAATAAGGCTGGTATAAGTAAATCCTTCCATAAAGAACAGTTTTTGTCTTTATATGGTTTTAAATATGGTTCAGTAAATAGTAATCCTATACCTATATTTTTTTTTTGTTGAAGAATATGCATTCTTGATATTTATATAATATTAAATGCCCAGTTGTCGCAGATCTAAGCAGTACTTTAATAATACACAATTGTAGATCAAAATAATTTAGAAAAAAATTAAATTATGTAATTTTAGTACATAATCTTTAAATTATTAATTTATATTTCAGGTTTTTCTTAGGAGGGAAGGGGCCAATTTAATTTTGGAGAGCACAACCACCAATTATCTTCTTATTTTACGGGATTGAATGCAATAACACCTTTTTAGGAATTATTATTACATTTAGCCATTCTTTATCAAAGTTTAGTGATTTTAATTAATTTTTTTACTTAAACGTTGTCGTTTTGTTTTTCCTATTAATCTCCTGGATTCTTTTTTCACAAAATACTACATTTAACTATAAATTTAATTTACAAATGGAGTCTCATCAAAACTGATGTTTACTAATTTGATTTCTAAAATTTAAATAAAGTAATATATATTATAGAATTTTTTATAAAAAACAAAAATTTAATGTTTTTACTATATGAAAAAAAAAGCTCTGTCTCTTTCCCCCCCCCATTTATGTATCCATCTTGCCACCAATGCTATTGAGATTTTTACAATCAATTTTCCTCTAAAATAGGGAAGTGCATCTATCTTTATTTTTATTACAGATCTATGACTTAGGCCTCCTATAAGGTGCTTAGGTGCACAATCTTTTCTATTGGGGTACTTCAGAGAGGGAAACCAACAAGAACTCACATTAAATAAAAAATTCCTCCGTAGCATTAAGGTGACGTGTAAAGGCTGTGATTGATAATGATGCCGGGCATATTGAATGAAAAAAGTCTTGCAAAAACTATGTCTACATATTTTGTATTCATTATTTTTTTGGCTATTATTGAAAATATAAAATTATTGATGTATTTCTAAATCCATGTCTCGAGTCCACGTTTTGCTGTCCTACCCTGTATATATATGTAAAAGGATTTGTATGCAATAATAAATCCATAATTAAATAAATAATAATTCTAAAATACCTCTGGTCATACCATTGCGTCATCATAAATTTAACAAAAAAGTGCTTTATACATCAATAAACTTAGAGTTATAACATGTAACAATTTGGCACGTCATCAATTACCTTTTACTTTTTTTTCCCAATATTTCACAATTTTTTTTTAAACCGAGTAAGTGAATTAAGAAATAATTTAATTTTGCTTTTATTTTCTCAAATCCCTTTACATGATCATTGAATATATATATATTTAAATGGATAAAAGAAAGGAATCCATCTTCGAATAATAGATGTCAGCTTATTTATTCAAATAAATTCTATTTGATATATTTGTTATATATAGAAAAAGAGAATTTATTTAGTGTATTTTAAACTATTCCTAATATTTAAATAATGTTGAATATATAAAAAAGTGTCTTACATTTCGGAAATTAATTTATCCATTTTGAAACAAATTTACATAATTTAGTTATACATATCTTTATCTATTTATATCTCTATTCTTCGTTTCTCTCTCTGCACTAATCAAATGAAGATATTATTTAAATGAGATCCTCGTATTTATTTTCAACATTTGTGTAAGGTTATTAAACTAACCAGTTATGCCAGCTTAATCCTGCCCGCAGCCTTGCAATGCCGCCTTTTTATGGAGGCATTGCAAGAAATACCGGGCCGTGCAAAATTATTTACCACTGATGTTAATATACTTTTTAAGAGGTTTTGTGGCAACCAATCTGATTGTTTCGTATTTTTACTGTTAAAATAAACAAAAATCCTTCCTGTGAGAGCGTAACAACTTCCACACGTGAGACCATGTCCAATTAGGAAACAAAGAGGATCGAAATTGCAGCCCTCCTCCGAGCAGGAGTGCCTCATAACAACATTAAGGAACAGGTTGGGGCCTCGTTGAAGACAATTTACAACGTTTCCAAGCGCTTGGAGGCTGGGGATGATCTCAAGCATTCCCCTGGGGCTGGCAGGAAGCCCACTGTCTCAACAAGGCAAGTAAAGGCAGTGTTCAAGAGGACTCCCAACAGGTCCATTGCCGACATGGCCAGAAAGATGGGAACGTCGAGATCAACTGTTTCAAATGCTTTGAAAAGGGCTGGAGGAATGTCCCTGAGGCGTACTGAACGCCCTCTGCTAACTGAACGTCAGCGAGAAGTCAGACTTGAGCGTGCCAAGAAAATCTTGAATGATATCAAGAGCTCATCTGGACGCATCATCATTTTTTCAGATGAGAAAACTTTTACGGTCGATCCTGTTTTCAACGGGTAAAATGACCGTGTTGTGAGCTTTGGAGATGTTTGGAGATCCAACGGGAAGGCCATGAAGCCGGTATGGTTCCCCACTGACTCAGATTAACAGCGGAGGATTATGTGAAGATTCTGGCGTCCAAGGTCCTTCTGTGGATCAAATCCATAGTCGGCAACTCTCCTTGGGGTTTTCAACAAGATGGAGCACCCGCCCACGCTTCCAAGAAAGCTCAGGAGTGGCTCAAGGACAACATGAACTTTTGGCCAAGGACTACTGGCCCCCTCAGAGCCCAGATCTGAACCCACTAGACTTCTCTATCTAGGTGCACGTGGAGACCAAGGCCTGCAAAAAATGACACAAGAACATAAATGTCTTAAAGGCTGCTGTCAACAAGACCTGGGCCTCCATGTACGCCGATTACATCCAGCAAGTCTGTGGCATCTTCAGACGTCGCCTGACTAGTGCCATTGAGTCAAATGGTGGCTACATTGGTTAAATTTGATCACAAACTATTTTATTATTCTAAATGTATGAATAAATTGTTTCTCAAGTCATTCGAAATGTCATTATTGTCCGTAATATGTTCTGAACAAAAATGGGTAAATAATTCTGCACGGCCCGGTATATGAAAATATGCTGGATGATGAAAAAAAATAATTATAAACTACTGGGATTTTATTTCAGAAGATGTGATATCTAGCATAGACCCGGTTGTAAATTGAATGCATTTTAGTATGTAAAAACTTTTAAAAAAATGACATCATAACTCTTACAAATTCAAGAATATTTAGGAATTGAGCGACTTAGCTGTCATGACGTTTCAAAATATTCTAAGTGTAATCATTGATATCCAAAGATGGAGATCGATGTCAAAAATAAGATGTTAATATAAAAATTAAAAGACAAGAGTAGTTATTAAAAATTTGGAATTTTTCATCTATTCCTTGATTCTTAGATATTCAAACTCTGTGGTAGGAATTAATCATTGTCCGTTTTTTGTAAAGTGTCCTAAAATATCGAGCTCCTTCTACAAAACTTTTTTTTGTATCTATTGTAATTAGAACCTAATAGAATATTGTAGAAGAGTACCTTATGTATTAAAATTTGCTGAGAATTGCTTCTACTTTGAAAGCATTTGGTAAATTAAGACTGGTTCCTATGGCCCAGGCAAGTAGTATTATACTGGATTTCAAGCTTTTTTCTATTTTTAATCTGCAGTATTACTGCAGATTAAACCGCATTGACAGCAATGGAGTCAGTGTACCACAGGGGGTATTATTCAATCTCTTAATTCTGGCATAAAACTTAAATTTAGAATTTTATTCATTTTTCAAGTTAAAAATTTTAAATTTCGGTCCATAACCTAGATTTGTAAAAAATAATGTTTTACAGAAACATCAAGAATATATAAATAAAATGTTGTAAAAATTAAATTTCAACATGTGATGGGTTTTTGAGCAGTTTTTATTCTGCACTATCTGAATTCAAACACTTTGTATAAAGTTTAATGATTCAGGTCTTATCTTTCCCCATTTTTGACGCAAACCCTGTAAAATAAAATGTTAAGAGACAAAGACGTAATAATTTTATATATTTAGGATCATATACAGTGGAATGTCTGATTATTTGATCAAGTATTTTTGTAAAAAACAAAACATGAAGTATTCAAATTCACTCTCTTTTAGATCGCTTTTTTGTACAATGTAGACATCCAATCACTTTAAAAAAGTTATGATATTAAATATTTGTATGTAAATTTTTCAAATACATATTCAATTATATCATAAACGTATATGAATAGCAACTCGATTAACAATATATATATATGGATTAAAATAATTTTCTATTTATAAATAGTGTTTTCGTGTGGACGCCATTTGTATACCAGTTTTTTTTTTTTTTTTTTGTTGAAAAGGGGGGTTAAAGGTGATTTATGTTGTAGGATAAAATTTCATTTTGAAGGTAAAAAGAAAATCAAGGATAAAATTACATATATTTTCCTTGTGTTAGTCGTAGCCATATCTATATTAATACGAAATTACACAACAAATTAGTTTTACAAGTTAAAATTCTATTTTAGTATTCAAAAAACCTTAATTTGTCGAAATTTAGGGAAAAAAATTGTCAGGCCATTTTTAAGGATAGTGTTTATTTGATAAGTTACACATTCATTAGAAAGCGTGCAAAGAAAATTGGTCCTGAGAAAATTACCATTATGAAAATTGCCGTGGAGAAAATTGCCCTTGGCAATATTCCCCGTCAGTTACTATCCAAATCGGAATACCTCAGCCGAATAACTTGTTTAGTGCAATGACATGGCCACTTGGGTGATGTAGTTGTCCCAATATTATCAGAATCAGCAAAACCTAATTTTTGTACTTCAACTAGGTAAGTAGAAGACAAATATACAATTTTAGCAAATTTATTTAGCGTTTACCTCGTGCACAATTTCAATTTCTAAACGTGTATGAAGCAAAACTTTTTTATTATGGGTTCATAAAAAACATGTTGAGAATTAACATATTTCTATAATCAAATATCGGTTATTTTGTTTAATAATTTTTTTTGTCACATCACTCTCCTTAATTGTATAAAGCAATAAGTGATCGCCCTAGACCGTTAATTAAATAAAGAAGACATTATTAAACTTTAGTTGAGGAAAGAAGAAGAAAAATAATAATAGTATCTCCATTTAAGTTATTTTCTTTTTACTAATTATCATTTTTATAGCATAATATATTTATAATTATAATTAAATAAGTAATTACTTTATTCATAGATCATTCGTCAATTTTTAAACATAAAAATATTTTTTTTTGCGGTAGATTTTTTTTCTGAAAGTCATTAATTTTATTTCTAACTTGATCAAAAAATAATGTTTATAGTACGAATTCTTCAGTTAGGTACTACAAATGTGCCGAGAGTGCATTGATTCTGCATCTACAAAAGTTTTATAGATATTCATATAACTGATTAAGTTATTGACTGGTATGAGATCATTCAAAGGTGCTGCTGAAGGAAGTGGATCTGTAAACAACCAAGACTGAAAACCAAAAATAAAAAATCTTACAGAGCGATTTAGTGTATGCTACTGTCCAGTTACAAATAAAGTCCTCTTAGGTAATTTTTGAACTTCATTTATCCTCAGCAGATCGATCTTTATAGCATATAAAAGCTTAGACAGCCAACTTGGTTTGTATAAGGCAGAAGGTCAGATGAAATATCTAAACCTTTATCCTTTCCCTCACTTATTCTGAGAATTACCAGTTCCTTATAATCCCTTATAACAAAAGTCTTAGTGGAAAGCATTTTGCAAAGCTGAAGGATATCTTCTTCTTCTCTTCTAGTCTATTGTCCAAAGATGTGTTATTTATGTCCTTGATATGAAAACAAAATAATGACTTAGGTTACAGAATTGTTTCACCCAAAACTTCAATATTGACCATCACTATTAATAAACAAAGGGGTACCCTATGGGGGCTGTACAATGCCACATCTTGCCCTTTTATAGGTGAAAAATTATTGAAAAATAAATATGGTTCAGCACTCTATTTGACAAAAGTGACATTCTTGTGATGAAAAAACCGAAAAGTCATCTTGGAGTTGGCATTAAAATACCTCCCATTGCCTTGTTTCAGTGGGACCTGACGAACAAAACCATTTCACGTATACACTAAGTTTGGGGTGCAGGACAAAGAATCCTTTGGAAATGCGTTCCAGTTTATAATAGCTATACCACATTTCCTAAAAAAAAAAAATCTAAAGATATTAAGATTGAAAAAATCTAGATTATTTTATATGAGCAAAGATTTTAAAGTAATTATAGTTTTTTACCACCAACATAGTCTTTAAAATATTTAAACATGCATATAATACTTAAATAGTTAAAGGAGATCATTTTTCTTCACTATAAAACATATATAAAATTCTGTTTAAAATTAATTTTATTTTTAGGACTTTTAAAATCTTATTATACACAACAAAACATTTGTTTGTTTATTTCTTTCAAGATGGCCGACTTTGACGTCACATGTGAACAGTATTTAGCCTGAAATATACAGGATGTAGCACCATCATTTCCTTTTTTATTGCGCGTGACAATCAGTTTGTATAAGTAGGGGCAGGGTGAGTGTGGTTTCATCTAAAGAGGTTTTCTTGAATAAAAAAGCAGTCGCATCATGTGCTGTAGGAGTAGAGAATGCGCGATTGATAAAAATCAGTTAATTGCTTCAATTTCTACTAACCAAAAATTTGAAAATTGTAAATTTCTTTTACGCGAATAACTCCATGGAAAGTAATGATTAGAAGCTAAAACTTCCTCCAAGAATTCTAAACTGTGTAGTTTGTCCAAGTCAAGTAGTTGAAAAGTTACTCAAATGGGAAAACCAAAACAATTTTTAAAGCTGTGTGGCATTTCCAAAAAGAACTAAGCCCCTAAGACATCCTTAATAAAAATTTATTTAAGGAGGACAAAAATCATACAAAAATCACCTACTATTACAGTACTAAACTTTGTGTTATCAGTGTGTGGAAAACTGACTAACTTATATGATTTTCAAAACCGTGTAAAACAAAACATTAAATATGTACTATAATTATGGGAAAAACTGTACTGTATGATAAAACAAGTTTGTCGTTGCACAAATAAATTTATTGTCTGCTTAGCTTCAACTTAGAATATATTTAATTTTAGTTATCGAATAAGGAAAAGTTTCTGAGTTAATTAGACTCAATCTAACTCAACTATTATGTTACTAAATCAGGCCACATTTATTGTTGTTTACCGTAAAATATATATATATATTCTACGAGAGATATATAAAAATAAGGTAAAAAACACTACCACACATTGGGGGTATTTGGCATTAAAATAGTTATCAATATTTTTTTCATTTTTAAACACTTCATGAATTTTAGAACACGAAATTCTTCATTTTCTTCTTCCTTACTTTATATTTGTCATACGAGAGCGCAGGACATATACGGGGAGCGGGGATCAAATTGTTGCCTACTTTAAGCCTTGATAACTTGAAGACGACATTATCAAATAAAAAACCGGTTACCAAATAGGAAAGCTATTCCCGTCAGCTGACGATACGTAGTTCAGTGAGCAACATGCTGTCATCATATGAGAACATAAAGAGCTATAAGTGGAACAAGGAGCTTTCGAGGTCCACCGTAGTCATGGCATTGGTTAATAATGGAGCTGAAATCTCCAATTCAACGATTGCTTCAACCTTAGGAGTGAATTTACGGAATGTTCACCGTATCCGTAAGAAGCTAGAGGACACATGGGATGTTGATGCCACCATAAAGAGGGCACCCAAGGGGGAAGGCGCCGACAGGAAGGTCAGGGACACCGACTTTGTCGACAAGATGAAGATGATGGTTGAGGATGCCCCTACCAGGTCCATGAAGGCCATGGCGAGGGATCTGGGCTGACATGAGAAAACAATAAGGGACTGTGTATCTGAGGATTTAAGATGCAGGAGCTACAAGATGCAGGTGGGCCAGATCTTGACCCAGAAGGCAAAGGACAACTGGCTGATGAAGTCAACAAAATTGCTCAACAAGCTCAAGCACCCAAAGCAGCCCGGGATGCTGTGATTTTTCTCTGATGAAAATAATTTCTGTCAAGATCAGAAGGTCAACAAGCAGAACAACAGGTGGATAGCCACCTGCACCAGCCATGTGAGGAAAGTAATGAAACCAAGTTCCCTACAACGGTCATGGTGTTCGAGGTGGTCAGCAGTGATGTCGATGTGGTATGTCGAGAAACATACCAACAGATATCCCCATAGTACCAAGGCCAGCCTGATGGGCTCCATTAAGGAGGTATTCGGAAACATGGACAATGAGATGGTCCAAAGAGCCTGTGGCCGGTTCAGAGGCCGTATTGAGGCCGTTATTGGTGCCAATGGTGATTATATCGAATGAATGGCTACTCTATACCTATATGCCCGTCATAGTTTTGATTTTCAATAAAAAAGTTAAAAAATGTATATTTTGTGTTGTTTTTTGTAGAAACATATTTTGCCGACAATTTGATCCCCGCTCCCTGTATTGTATTTTGTTAAACAAGGAAAAAATTCTTGCAAGCATCTCAAAGGAGTGAAAATACATAAAAACGTATCACAAATAAGTTAGAGTGAATAAAAATATAATATGAGATAGTATTTTTCAAAGTGACCCTTTGGCTAAGGTACACTCCTATGACGCAAAAATGTGCGCCAAAATAGAAAAAGAAGAAGTGACCTGATCTGCAGTGGAAAGAGGGGCAGAAGATCTCAAGATAGATTGCTTAGCCCAAAAAGAAAGTGGGGTAAGGGATCGATCGATGTAGAGGTAGCGTGGATGACTCTTAATTTAAAATGACCCCAAAAGTTTAGTATTAGTGAAAATACAATAATTTTAAACCGCTCCAAAAAAGAAGTTGGATCCATTTAAAATGATAGTTTTTATGGGTTCTGGAGAACTGCTAGAAGTGGTGGTTGATGTGAATTTTTCAGGAATCTTATGTCAGATTCGTAGAAATAAACTATATTTCCACTCTTACAGCACATTGACAGGGATGAACCACTGAGTTTTAATCCCAATCTCAAATCTCGGGATGAATTCTTTAATGGGACTTGGTCAATAACAATGGGATAATATCATTTGGGATTTCAAAAATTTCATTCTCGGTGAGAAGGATCAACTGAAGTATAGAAAATGATTTATGTACCCACCAACTCCATTCTTTCTTCTAATTGGAAAAATGACTTCAAAAAACAAATAGGGACCCATTAAAGATGCAAAAGCTCAAAGATTGGACAGTGGCGTATCAATTGCTAAAAAGTACTCCAATAAAATGGGGATCTTAGGTTTTAACAGGGATATTTGGAAACCCTTTTATTCCTATTGACAAAAAAATAAATTATATATTATAAATCACAGATTTTTAATTTGTAGTTAAGTTCATCTTGTAAACAAATTTAGTATTCAAATGAGTGAATTGAAATCATAGTTTTATATATCTTGGGCAGGGATTTTCAAATTGTTGGAATAAGGAGAGTCAGAAACACTATAGGGGGTGGCAAAATTTTATTCAAAAGTATCATTATGAGGAAATAAAGATACGTAAAATTCCCTTTCGTCAGAATAAAGCAAACCAAGATATTTAAATGCCATCTCAGAGGGCTAAATTCTACAAATTTGAGAAGCACTGATTAAATATGGGCTGATATCAAAATATTTTCATATCTGATCCGATATTTTGCAAATGATTAGATGTACTTGTATCCATGAAAATATTTATTTTGTTTTGTTACAATTGGTTAGATTCGTAGATTCACTTCCTAAAGATAAAATATTCTTTAAAAAAATCGAAACTAAATATTTCTTAGTTGCATTTTGTGATAATACACTGATTAGGCCATCGGATTTGTTATTTTGTAGTTTAAATAATTTAAGAACAAGTGACTCAATCATCTTGTTTTAGCTCTGGTTAGTGAATGATTAACTGATCGAAAAAGCTCACTCGTGAGATACAGATTTATTTGAATAAAAATATTTTATTTATATTTTACGGATATATTAAATTGATCCCGGTGTAGTAATGTTGATAAGATGACTGTTTTAAAAAAGAAGAATTTATATGGAAGATAAACTTGACAAGCTGTAGTAATGAATAAATCATATTTTGGATCTTTTATCAAATATAATTACCAGATCTTTTTAAGAAGTACATAATGGACGCTTCCATCGGTCAGTTCCACACAAATGTAATCGTTTTGAGCAATTTCATTCCTTTGCTAGGGGCTAAAATACTGTTCCAGATCCAAAAAGCGGATAAGAATCGTTCAGGTTCTTCAACTCCGGCATTTATTACATTAGAAACTGTCTCTAGTAAAATAATAAAAGAAGCCTTCTCCAACGACCATGCTATAGAACACCCCTCAACTTTAGTTCAGAGGAGGGTAAATAGACTGCACTTAGAAAGAGACATGAAAGAAGTAAACCTATTATTAATTTTGAAAAATCCCTTTAGTAATTCTTACCAAAATGGCTTAGGTATATCTTAGCAACGTCCTCATTTTTACCAAATTGAAAGTGTTCCTTCTCTAAATAGGAGACATCATTTTGTGGTTTTACTTTTGCCAAATGGTGCCATCGAAATGAAACTCAACCCGCTAGATTGGCTTGTTGTCATATGATGAGTGTCTCAAAATAGAGAACATTATTTCCATGGAATAGGAAATGATCTAAGCGGCAAAGCACACGCACGGGATTCTTCCAACCGGAATCCGAATTTTGTGTGCACCTTGATTAAAACCATGGACTCGTTCCTAGCTGAAGGCACACCACCAGCAACACAGTATTTTTTAATGATACTCTGCTGAACTATTAATGTATTAATTTTAAAAAAATATATGTTTTTTGTCTGTTTAAATGTCAATATAGTTTATGAAATTGTTATTTTAAAAGTAAATAACTGCATACTTAAAAAAAATTAATGTATGCATCATATCTTTAAATAAAAAAGAAAAAGAAAAAAGAATTACATCAGTCTTAACAGAAGCATTCTTTCATTTATCTATAAAGCATTCCATTGCAACCAAAATTGAACAACAATTTATTTTTAATTCTCTTTTCTTTTCTGATTGTTTCATAGAAAATATTGGAACAAATATCCAAATTTTTAAGATTTTTCTTCCATACTTTTAAGATGCAGATATTGGATACTTTGCCAGATAAATTGTTTCTCAGATTTCTATGCAATATATCAACCCACGTTTAGCACTGATTTACATGAGAAATTATAACTTTTGTCGAATTAAAAGTAACAAATAGAGCAAGTAAGATTGCGAACCCATACTTTAACTATTTATTTTTTATTTTAATATTAATTATTTTATAAATAACGATGGATGACATTCAATGATTTATATTCAATGTCATCCATTGTTATTTTAATCATAATCAGTTGTTAAAAAAGAGTTACTGTTACGTGTGGTGTGACTTTCTCATATTTTTAACAGCTTTATATCTTATTTTTTTAACATAAATTTTATATTCACTATATTTAGTGAGTAATTAAGAAATCAAAATTAGATATCTTAAAGGGTTTTATTTTTTTAAATACGTATTTACATATTAATTTAAGAAAAAAAATTATTATTAAATTGTATGTTATTTTTAATACTAATTATATATCTGATGTTACACAGCTCATTTTATTTTTTTGACTTTTAAACCCTTTAATATTCCATGATATATTAGTAATATGGATGTGTTTAATTTAGTAAATACTAGAACATGGATTTTAACCATATATAGACATTTGGATTCTGGATTATTTTTCTGCAAAAAGTAAATATCTTCCCATATTTTTTTATTTTACGTAAACTGCAATGTGATACTTGTTTATTCAGTGGAAAACCATGCTATTTTGCTTTAAGAATCCTACCTGCAATGCAGTGCTGCATCCTTTCCAATAAATTGTCAATATTTTACACTGACTATTAGCTGTGGTGCTGTGCAATTTATATTATTATTTCCTTTTAACAAATATAATTATAACAGCATGTACTAGTATACAAAAACATTTTTAGTAACTGTATCATCTTTTAGTACATACAATAGCCATATATTCTTGAAATGTAAGCTTTACTATACAATTCAAACAATATATCCTAGTTTAACGTTATATGAAATACATTTTGCAAGTAAAATGTACTGTCCGGTTAATTCATTTCATAAATTTGCTATTCATACATCCATAAATAATTAAAAAACTTATAATATAATGACTGATATTGAGAATCCAACAGTTCATTGGAATAGAGATAGTCAAATGTTACAGCTATTCTCAGAGTCAAATACCTAGAAAATAGATAGAATCATATTTGATTAAGAACTTACAAAAACTTGATAAAATAATGTTTATAAGAAATAAAGCATTTAACTATTCAAACTTTTGGCTTATGTACACAAATATCTTACGAACCATAACTTGTCTAGGACTCTTGTTTTTGTACACGTATATATATATATATATATATATGATAATGTAAAAGAATATGCAAAACAAAAAAAAAAAAAACTGAAGCACTTTTTCCAACAACACTTTACCTTTACTTTACTTTACCAGTTCGCCAAGAGCGGAATAAACAAGTTGTAAAACTCTATACTCCCGCAAAAAGTGTAAAGTTGTCGTTCCTTTCTGAAAAAATAAAAGATAGGATTATCTTATAGGTATTCAGATACCTCAAGTGTTCCTGTCATAACTTGATACACAAACTATTTCTCACATGGAGTTTAGAGATCTGAGGAAGGATACATTCACGCTTCTGCGATTTAATACTGATTTTACCACATCCAAAGACGAATGCAACCATCATCTTCGAATTGATATATTTTGATTTTAAATGACTCCTCAATAAGAGATCATTAAAAAAAGGTAGTTTGCATCTGTTTTCCCTCTGCAACCAATTTAGCCTTCTAAAATTCAATGTAGCCAGAAGATTTGGGTGTGAGCCTTACGGGTTTCCAAAATTTTTTATACTATTTCTTAGGAGCGAAGGATTTATTTAAAGAAAATAATTTAACACAATCCTTAATGGTTTTTTTTGGTGGAAGATAAAATTGGGATGTAATTTTTGTAATAGTAGCTTATTTTATGTTTTACACTTAGAATCCGTTGAAACTTTTTACGTTTTTCCTTAATATTCATATAATTAACAGCATTAGAAAATGATGATAGGTCTTCCACTCTAAATGATAGTTGTTCTATGCTCTTATTACAATGATTAGTAGTAAATAGGAGCAGGTTTTTATATTTAACTAAATTTGAGTCCTTTTATTTATTAATAATAATAATACTATCTGAGTATCTTCAATTTATTCTTATAATGTCAATACAATTACAAATGTAACTGTATAGTACCTATGTACAGAAAATGGGTTGAGATCAAAATCTATTTTGAATTTATACATATTATAATCGATTTACTCAAGTGCCAAACTATTTATAGGTATGCATATATTTGAATTGTAACTCATGATCTAAATGAAAATGTTGAACTCAATAACAAGGTATTTCCTTATTCATTCATTAATGAGGAATCTACATCAATAAAAATATTCAAGTTGAACTGTCGTTCGCTCGCTCAACTTTTATGTTAATGTCAAAAATCCTTTGTTTTCCTCACTAAACATCATCCAAATCTGAGATGGTCGAGTGACATATTATTTTTATTTTGGTTGACTTGATATAAAATGACCCTTGATACCTTTTTTTTCCATTTTTTTTTTAAAGAACAGGTTAATAAGGATTTAATTATAATCATATTGTGATATCTAGCGACGCTGAAATAGGTGAAAGTAAGGAATTATCTATACATGAAATCTGTATTAGTTTCCATGCTTTTTTTCTTTCCTTGTGCAACAAATAGGGACTGGAAGTGAAAGCAATCGTCTAATTAATGTCTGACATAATTAAAGGAACTTAATTAATTAATTATTATCATTATGAAATTTAATACATAAGTGCTTCAATACAATTCCCTCATGTTAACATAATCCAAAAAATAGTCATTTTTTGGCATAAAAAAGCAAGGAAAAAAAACAGTGTATGATACATTTATAATGTATTTTTTGGTGTAGGTGAGCTTTTAGTTAGATATATGAAAATTTTTTACAAATAAAAAATGAACTATATGCATGTATGGAAAAATTAAATTCTGTTTTAGCTCATTAGAGCTCTGTAGGGCAATCAATCAAAAAAGTTTTCAAAACTATCGCATGTTACAATTACAAATAATAATTTACTAATAAGAGTAATCACTTTCCGCTATTTTGTTTTCGTTGGGACTACATAGACCAATGTATAACATTGTATTTTTCATGAGTCAATGTATATACGTTTGTTAAAACACAGATATTAACAAAATTTGTAATTGTATAAATAAGATGATTTTTTATTATCCCCAATGCTGTCATAATTATTTATTTTGTTCTTGAAGAGAGAACAAAAGGATAAAATAATCACTAAAGTGTGTGAAAGACAAAAAGTAACCCTGGGATTTCATCCCTTTATGGTATTCCTTGTCCCACAACCTGAACCACATAAGTCAAGAAGTCTTCAGTGAAAATCTTATTATGTCCTCATTTTTTGTCTTACTGAAGAGGATGTCGCCGCTGATAATGAGCTCCTAACCTTAAAGACAATCCTTGTTGGCATCCAGCCAGGGCTTCACATCCCCTTTCTTCATCTCCTGGTACTACTTGGGCCCCACCCTAAAATTCAATTTAAAGGTTCACAATGACCTATAAGTCTTAAATGACAATTGAAGTATTGCAACCATTAATACTGCGTAGGAAAGATGATACATTTTGAAACAAATGCTTGCAAATAACTTAGCATTAGTTGCAAGTAATAATGACTTTATAAAACTCTAATTGGCGAAGTACAATTGTATACTCTATATCATTGGTAGATACCGAGGACAGTTTGTGTTTGTTTCCTTCATATCATAGGTAATTTAATCTAAAATCATTAGAGCTAAGCAGCTCTCCTCCTAAGCATTATTCAAATTGTCAGGGGGATCACCATTCATTTTCTCTTTCTTTTTATTAACGTAATGGTCTTTAATATTATTTAAATCTCTGTTGAAACCTATATACCATGCGTGCATTCCCTTTTTCGTTTATGAAGAAGATTGTTTCCTTACAAACAACAAAAATGATCTTACGAGTGTGTTTAAATGTTGTTATTTTTCTTCATTTATGACGTAAATGTGAAAAAAGGCGAATGAAGAAACAAAAATATTCATTTGTTATTCTTATTAGCTTTTTTTGCTTATAATAATGAAAATAACAAAATCCAACATAAACCGTGAGATACTTAAATGAAAAAGGCCTTGTTAAAGGGCCTTGAATATATTTATTAATATATATATATATAAATAATAGTACATTGGACAAGTATTATACGCACGCAAGTTTGTAGATGGATTGTGTTATAATGTTCACTTTTTAGATATACTATTAGTAATTCTTATGTTTGGTAATCAGTTAGAAAGGAGGGAAGCAACGAAAACTTGGCAAATAAAGAAGAAATCTTACTTTTGTTAGAAGGCCTTACGGACGTTTTTTACATTAGTGGTATTGTTTATATACATTAACTATTTTAGGGTCTTGTTTTGGTTTAATAAATTATTATTTTCGCATTTGTGATATTGTTATTAACCCTTTTGGCACAATAACGATATCGGCGTCTCATCAATTTAATTGGCTATAAAATTCATAATTATATATAATTATTCAAAAATGTTATTTCTTACTTTAAAATACCTATTTGTATCTGATATTTCATTTATTTTATGGATGTATGGCACTTTTTTAAATAAATATCTTATTAAAACTTATATTAATTTTGGTATTTTTTGACAATTTGTACCAAAAATTAACAATCAGAGCCGTGGCCACAGGTGTCAGAAATTATAACTTTCCTCTATGGATATGTCTCTCAGAAAAATTGGGAAAACGGGTTGAAAGTTTGATCTAGAAAGTGCGTACCCAAAACTTGTAATAGTATTTAATACAATTTTATAACCGTTATTTCTAATTACCAGGTTCATATACGCAAAATACCTTTAGCTGAAACAAAATTAAATATTTTTTATTAATAGCCCATATCTCTCAGTGTAAAAATGTCGGTGAAACAACAAAAAGGTAACTAGTGTGCAATCTCGCCAATATTAGTGTCGATAAGGCTGTAGAGAACGTTGGCATCTTCATCCCAAATGCCTACAACATCAAGAAGTTCATTACAGCCAAAAATAAGCAAAAAATCTGCAGCAACATAACGTGTTGCCTGTTTCCAAGTGGTTCTCCTCCAGCCCTGACGTCGATCCTCTGTACTTTTCAGATTAAAGCGTCTTTGAGAATTACGTCTGTCCCACCTGTCATCCAAATTTAGATTCGCTCTGAGCTACCATCATGACAGCGTGGTATGCCATGGATACGACGTTCATCGTAAAGAGCTGCCAATCTGTTCGCCCACTTCTCTAAGTTTTACTGCTTGTGAAAGAGGAGATATTGAATGAAAATTATAACTAAATAGGTATAGTATTTAAATATATCACAAATTGGTCGGTCAATGCCTTTTAAAATATATTGTAGTTGATAAAGATCCCTATTAAGTAATAAATTTATAGACTGTCTCAATTCGAAACGGAATCTGAGGAAAACAAAAAATATTTATCTGTTTTGAACTTGTATCAACGCGAATATGACGTTTTGTTTAACCTTCAACAATAATTTTGTAAATGGCTTCAAGAGTGGAAGAATTTAACAAAGCACTTGACTCCTAACTAACTTGTATAATCTGCTTGCAAAATATATAAGGAAACTGGTCTATCGAAGATGTGGTGTTTGTTTTTATACGCCAATGGCACTCATTTACCTTGCTTTAATAATAAGATTCCCATACCGATCAATATTTTTAACCGACTCGTGAATCAGAATATCTCTTTCTCGTGTAGACACAAAACTTTTTGAATCTGAATAGAATAAATACTCCTACAAAATCATTTTATAACCGTTACCATGTGAAAGGGGTCTTAAAAGTCTAGGAAAAGTTACCACCCTTTCCTACTATGTTGGTAAATTACTACAAAGATAACTTTTAACTCTAATTTCGAACTTTATACCTCGTCTTTCTTTTATTACTGGCATATTTTACTCTTATTTTTTTAGTTGACAAATTAATATAATTAAAAGTTGGATAAGCTTTATAAATGTATTTTGTATGTAGCTAGAGATTAATTGCCAAAAATAAGCTTTTAGCTATGTACGTATATACTATGTGTACAAAAGTATGTATGTACAAAAAAACATTAAGCTAAATATGCATTGAATAATACAGTAACTAAATCCCATGATAATTATTTTTGTAGTTGGTAATATATGTTGCTCATTATGTTTTAATGCGAAATATTAAATTATCAGATTTTCACAATTTGTTAATGAAAAATATGTTTATTATCTACTATAACCGAATCATAATGTGAGGTCATATATACTCACATTTAAGTTTGGATTATATTTGTATTCTTAGATAAATTATTGTTCATTTCTATATTTATTTTTTTTATAGAAAAACTCGATTGCAAAGCGACAAAGTAAGAAATAATCGATAACGTTGTTGGTTGAAGGAAAATCAAATAACTTTGAAATTAAAGAAAAGAAACTCTTTTAAAAAAAAATGGGGTTTCCAAATACCCTAAGAAAGTTATGAAGGGTTTAACTACAATTGAAAATATTGAGTAATAGGTTCAAAGTATATATTTATATTTGTAGCTACTACTTATTGGCATAAATTAGCACATCAAAGAGTGTTGTAACTTATTATATAAATGTGTCAAATTGATTTTTAGTATACGTAAATGTCAATGACAGTATTTGTGATTATAATTGTATTCAAGGAACCATTATGAAATCAAAAATATTTGGTCTGTCTTTCAAACTTTCTTTTACTTGAAAATGTGTATCTACTAATAAGAATATCAGAAGGATAGTTTTATATATAATTGCCAACACTTGAAAGTATAGGCATTCTTGGCTTTTTTTCTCATAAAATGAATTAAATAATCTAAAAATTGACTGCCATATATGATAAAAACATCGAAAATGAAGTTTGTTGGATTTTTAGTTAACTGTTAAAAATTAAAACCCCAAAAATCGAATGCATTTAATTGTATGCTAAAAGATTGAGCGATTATAATAATTGCATTCCCTTAATTATATATTATTTTGCTAACTACCCCATTCATTTTGCAACCATAAATATTCATCAAAATACTTGAATGTATTTAAAACACCGAGAAAAATAAATCCTTATTTAAAAAAAATCTGAAAAACATGATGTTGCTATTACAACAGGATATAATTTGTTATTTTCATCGTTAATCTATTATAAAATTTTAATTTTTGACAAAAAATATATGTAATATTTAATTCTTTATCCGAATTTTGTGAATCAAATTAGAGCCTATGAGGTTGTGTGTAGTATATATATATTTTTTTTTACGCCTCAATCCTCCATTTGAAAAATTAAAAATCCTAGAAATGAAAAGGAAAAACAAAGGAACGATTTTTTTAGCAAAATAGTTAATTAAATTCACTAACTTTGATTAAAAATAAGTTATGTGTAGTAAAGTTAATAAGACATCATATATTTATTTATTTTTTGATTAACGATCATCTACTCCGCAATCAAAATCGTACTTACGTCATGTAATCTTCCAAATTTGAGCAACTTTGACATCAAAATTAACAAAACAGAATTGAAAAACCTAAAAGTGCTCATAATTGTCTGTTACAGTATCGTGACTATAAATACTATTAACATTTTGGACCGTCTGTTTGTGTTTTCGCCTTGTTTGAAGATAAACAGTGAAATATGGCGCATTTTCTCTTTGCTAGGCTCCATCTTTAACAACTGCCTAAGCAATACAGAGTTCACGAAACTGTATTAAGACTTTTTTAGTAATGAATTTTATTATCGTGGAGTGTAAACTGATAGTATCGATACAAAACAAGACACATATTACTGAAGGCATATATTTGAAAAATAATGGACACTTATTATACAAATAAATGAGGCATTATATAAATGATAAATACAAAATTCAATATAATCAGATTTAATGCTTTCAGAAGCATATTGAAAAGTATTAGCAATAAAGAGAAAACTCAAAGGGATAAGAAGCATTTCATTAATCTCTAGGTGTATGATATCCCAATTTCCTAACGGAGGAAAAAATCAATCCAAACACTTGAAAAGTTTAGTATGCAAACGGAAAATGTATCATTTAATTTAATAATAACACATGCACATATGTAGCCTATAAAAATTATGTTTTAATTTAAATTCTATATTAATGAGACAACTGTGGTACAATAATAAATGAAAATAAATACATTTGTATCAATATGAATTCTTAAACTTTTCACATGTGGTAACCATTCAACAAGGAATGAATATATGCTTGAATATATAAGTTAGTACATATGTATATATTAATTTTTTTAAATATATATATTTGGTTGGTTCACCAACCAAATTTTCTATTAAAAAATAAAATAAATTGGAAATTTTAAGAAAATAGTTCAATACCGTCTGTTGAAAGTTTACCACATACTTTTTACCGTGAGGAATGTTCCTTGCTTTAAAACTTCACCGTGAAGACGAACTATTATTAATTATGAGTAATCTATTTTAATTTCATAAACTAAATATAAAATAATAATAAAACTTTTTAAGAGAATTCAGTACAATCAGTATGGAATCCTAAATGGCGAATAAAATAACCCCACATGTTCCCTATAATATCTTTTTTTTTTTTCCTACACAGGCAATTACAAAGCCTGATATTGCCCCAAATAAAACTTCATTTTTCTTTTTTCTGTGTTTTCCCTGTCCGTTTCTCCCTCTATATCTTTCTACATACATCTTTCAATTTTTTTTTCTACCTTCATTCTTTGTTTCTATTCCCCTATATTCAGTCATGCAACTCGGGCACCCTCTGCTATTATATAGATGTATATAATAAATCTATTTTTAATAGTAATTATAAAACAGTTTTGATAATTTTTGGAGCTGAGCCCCTCTCTCCCACAAAATTATAAAAGTTAGAAACACCCCTGGTTTGATTTTTAGTAACCAGGATTACGGTAAAAGTTACATATTGGTTTTGATCAAACTTTTTACTAAGACTTATGGTCAGATTAAGAGCCCATTAAATTTTGAGAGGTAAAGGTAACATACAAAAGTAAAAAATGCATAATTAACCATAACTTTGGAAATATTGAGATACATAACTCAATCTTATTTTAACCAGACGCTTTGCCTACTCTAGTTGGTATTATTACCATTAATTTAAGTCACCTAAATGTATAAAAAATTGTATTGTGTAAAATTACATATTACTTGAGAACTTTCTCAAGTTAGTAAAAATGATATAAAATATTTGATATGTAAGGGACTTATGAGTTGGTATCCTATACAGAGAAACACCCCGTATATTATAAAAACATAACATATATTTTATGTTAAGATCCATTGAGTCCATGTATCTCAATATTATTTTGTTCAGACCTACAGGAAAAGGATTCCTTTTCGATATGCAAGAAAATATTTTTCTTAAGAGTTTTTAATATTTTAGAAAAAATTATTAAAATGAGCTAGTTAGATTTTATGAATATGTATTACACTAATATTTTTGGGGGAAAATTAATCATTTATAGGTATCTATCGAGTAATAAAATTATTTTTAATATGAAGCATTTTCAAATTTGTTTTAAATCTACATTCATCTATATTATTTTTTCATATTATTACTCAAAAACTTGCAAAGAGTACGAACTTTTTTTCCGTGAAATATTATTATAATCTGTATTCAACGTAACCTAACCAACTTATTTTATGAAAATTCATTACAAAATATTAAAAACTAAATTTACCAAAAATCAAACTTTTTTTAAATGCAATTTTTTTAAATAGCCATGCAAGGTATATTCTATAACTTTAGATAGGATATAAAGTACTTGAACAAAAAGTAGCAAAGATATTCGCTTCTAAGTCAATTCCTTCATTTTACTCGATTTTTTAGGGTTAATATATTTTTATTAATTGTAATCAAGATAAAGTAATAAATAATTCATTTTTCAAATTCTGAATGTTTGTATCAATATGTTATTTACTTTGATTTTCATCTATATAGTTCTTTCATGTCAAAATGTGGCACTGAATCGTAGCTATACCTTAAAACTTGATTATTTAAAAAGACTTTAAAAGCCAGACCTTTTAAAACCAAAACAAAAATGAGCAAGTTTTGTTTTTATTCCATATATCTTATGCTAAAACCACAGCCACAAAAAAGGTCATGCGTGTGCAATCTCATCTGTAGCGGTGTCAGTCCCAAGAAGGCTGCAGAAAACGTTAACATCTCAATCTAGACGTGTCTATAATATAAAAAAGTATATTACAATTCTGTACAGCCAAGAAGAACCAAAACTGACCTGCCTCCACGCGACCCTCCTTCATCCCTAACCTTAACCCCCTGATTTCTGCAGTTAACAGTGTCTTCGAGAAGAATTATATCGTACCTCTCGTCTAGATTTTGACTTAATCCGAGATGTTTTGATGACGGTGTGGTACGTATTGGACACATGGTTCATCTTCAAGAGCTGCCAATATCTTTGCCGATATGTAAAGGCTGTTATTGATTGTAAAAGAGAGCATATTAGATAGAAATTATAGCTAATTATAGTATTTAAATATATAAACAATTTATTTTAAGTTGTCTTCACATGACTCCATAAAAATAATGTTTTTCTTAATAATGTCATGCTACTGCAAGTTTTGAGTCCCCAGTCAGTGTAATTTTTATCAAAAAAAAAATTTTGTAGTTTTTAATATAACCAGCACCATTTTCTACATTATCAATTGGTTGCCGATTAATTGGTGCATCACAAGCTTATAAGTTTTTTGGTTTTTTTTGTAAAAGTTTCCGTTATTCTTAGTTTATTTAATTTCAATATCAATTCAAATAGCATTTTGTTAGAAAAGTTGAAAAGAGTTAAAATGATTACTTGAGTACATCGGATTTATAGATAAAAGGTCTTCATTAGCAAAGTTTTTGTTACAGCCGGGTTTATGTTTATGTCTTTTAGCTTTTAATGATTATTTTGAAAATAATCATCGGACTTCGCTTCATACATATTTGTTTAATATTACTCGTCACCATTTCACTTTATCGATTAGATGTACAAATTCTAACTTGTACAATTTGAGTATACAAGGTACAACTTGGGGAAAAAAGTTAATATATGGTATATACAGGGTGCACAGGCTAACTATACTGCCACTTTGGTACTTTGTTTTAGGAAAACGCAGGCACTTAGGCAGTTATTTTTTTTATATAGCTTTTTCGAACCTGCACTAGTTGGAAAAAAAAAATATAGAATAAATTGACGAATTTATTGTCCCAAATATTTAGATTAGTCACGGAGTCCTTTTTTGAATCCACGCCAGGAGCGACAACATAACAATTGCTCAAACTCTGGGACTCAATGAGACGTTCGTACTGAAGGTCAGGAAGGAATTTGACACAACACGAAAAAAGTATCTAATTGCTCCAAGACATTTTTGAAGACTTAATCTTGCAAGACTTTTGGCTCCAAACTTGCTAGATCTGAATCCGATTGATTTTTTTTTGTGTGGTGCGCCCTCGAACGACAAATCAGCCGAAGCCCCATTAAACACCCAAAACGAACTTATCAGTCGGAACAAGAAGGAATTCCTGGATTTACTATGGGACCAAGTGACATAGGCCTGCTTGCGCTTTTGGCCTCGTGGAAAGACTGTAATTGAGGCGGGAGGATATATTTTGAACATAATAAATCAAAGTCGATCAAGCTTTTAGAATTTTGTTTTATTTTTTTAATTTGATAACTGGTTGGAGAGAAAATTGTGATTAAAAAAAATCTTTCTAAGGAATAGATAGTATGTGTACCCTGTAAATGTAAGTATCAGGAAATATCCTTTGATTGACCTCCTCTCTCAGTATATCAATCACTTTTTTACACATACTTACATGAAAAAGAAAATTGTTGGTTTACCTACCTATGACGGCTTCTAATGATTACCTATGATTTACCATGTATCATTACTTATCATAATGCTTATATTATAACTTTACACATATGTTCACATATAAACTTCTAGGAAATGATTGTACATTGGTGTTTAACGCTGAATATCATTATTATGATATTGTTTATTCACATCACACCCCATTTTGTTGGTCCAACACATGTCCAAAAAGAATGAATTAAATCAGAACAGTTTCATGATAAATATCAATTGTAAGGATTTCAGTGCTACTTAATTAATGCAGAGAGTCTGATAAATTTGTTCAAGTACCCAAATAAGGAAATCCATTATTTTTCGAAGAGGCTACTATGTACATATAAACTACTTATTAACGGAAGAGGAATTTAAAAGTAAAGAAATGTATAGTTCAAAAAAAAAAATCCATTATATTCTAAATTAATGCTAATTATATCAACACTATATATAGAAGACTTTTAAGTTTATCATTTGGATAAGATACTGATAATAAAGAAGAATTAATTATTAAAAACATCATTTGATACCTATTTAAGAAATAAACAAAGTTATTTGAGTTACACAATATATGATTTCACACTTTTGGCTGGGTTTAACTTCTTTTTTTCATTTTGTTTCATATAAACAGATTGTGTAAAGTAATTTTTCATCAAAATCCTATTTAACTATATTACTATCTTAAAACAGTGTAAGAAAACAACACACAGTCAGTTCACAAAATAGGTTTATTTAGATCTTTAAATTTAGTTTTTAGGCAGGGTAAGACAAAAAATAAGTACACAGCAATCAAAAAAACAACTATTGCTGTATTTTATAATATGTTTTTTCAGCTAGAAGATTGTCACTACAGACTAGGTTCTAAATCGCCGAAATGAAAGATTGATTGCAATATTATCCGAAGAGGTTAGAAATCATACAGCTTCTCAGCATATGTGTCAAGGTGTCGTAGCGTCTGATGGTAAAAAAATGAGCCCATATTTCTTAAGCCACAAGGAAAAAGTTTTTATTTTTTAGTAAGGTATAACTATATTTTTATAAATCCATCAATATCTTGAACATAATTATGAGGCAATGGTGTTCTAATGAATCTAACTTGTATATATGAGATTCTCTGAGCTTTTGTGTTAATAAAATTAATCTATATTTGATTAGTGCCAATATAAAAATATCTTAATCTTTATGTAGTAGTTCTTCGGTTACAAGGTGATTATTAATTATTGAATTAATAAGTGTTCATATTTCTATGGACAACTCAGTATATCTAAAAATTGTACATACATACAGTTTTAATTTAAATATTTACATAACATATTATAAAAATTAATAAATCTTAAATAAAATAAATTTAATAGTGAATAAAATGATAAAGTAAATACAAAATGGGTTTCACATTTCTTTGCAAAATGAAATGTTAGAATCTTTATTGTATGCATGTTCAAAAACCCAGCTTAAAAATGTTAGAATTTCATTTTTATGTCATTATACTATCATTTTTTGATATTTGATATGATATGTTAATTTACATGACAATAGGATATGTATGTGAAAAAAAAGCATTTTACAGCCATTATTTTCTGAAGAGGCAATCAAAATTGCGAATTGCTTTTTTTTCCTTTTTTTTTCATCTTTTTTCTTTTGTTGAAATTTGTTACAATTCAATGGATAATCAAATAAGACATGAATTGATTTTCATGAGTATCTATTCTATATAGAATGTAAATTTGTTATTAGAGTCGTAAATCGTAAGGATCTTTAGTATGTAAAACAGAAACCCTGACAATTTGAAATTTTTTCGAAGAAAAACAGCTTTGTTCCATGATGTTTTATAAGATTAGGTACGATTGTCTATTAAGGGAAAAACATGAACACGAATATCATTCCATATTTCGAAATGAATTATTCCAATATTGATCGTTAATTCAATTCGGTGTTCTATAAGTACTGATAGTGTGCGTAAACAAATTATTCCGTTTTTATAAGTATTTAAATATACTTCATCAAGAGTATTATGTCCATAGTATCAGAAATATTTTTTATTATAAATATACTTATAATAATAATTATTATTTCTCAATAAATGCCCTCATTTTGTGGCCACTAGGGCCTCCAGTGTGAGTCTGGAGGTCTTTTACACCTTGATGACGTAGTCATAGTACATATCAGCCCACTCCTTCTCTTTTTTAGGTATTATTGGCGGAGTACGATTGTTTTATGCACTCTGTACCCATATAACTGACAACTAATCCTTAGCATTACTCTCCTTTATTCATTTTTGCTGAAACACACACGCTTACATTTTGATCTTCTCTCATCAAGAATGAAGGTTTATTGGTAACAGCCTTAAAAAAAACTGTTCAGATTGTCAACAACAAAAAAAAAACACGCTAGTTAAAAATACTAAGGATTTAAAATCAAAGTTATTATACACCGTAGTCCTTATTTCTTATTCGAATTTCATCAATATTCCTAAAATTGGCGTTTATATTAATTTTTCAATTTCTATTCAAGCTCTTTTCCTTAAATACATACTCTTATAAATGCAATATCTGTCTCTGTTTTTACTAAAAGTCTATTTTAAAATAAGTTTATATCATCCGTCTATAAATTCTTTAATTTTGACCATCACTTAAACTTCTCTATTTAATCAAATAATAATGATTATTGGATTCTTATGAAAATTGTTATTTTGAATTAAAACTTATGTTTTACTAATTTAGCAAAACTCTATAAATAAAGTTACATATAAATAAATTACCTAATTTTTTTCTAAATTTTATTTCTTAACATACAGTAAAACAATGATGTTACGTACGAGAAAGATATTTTAATGAAAAAAAATAATTTAATAAATAATAATACTTTTTAATTATTAGACAAATTTATTTGAAAGAATGTTCACTCTCCATTGAATAACTTAATTGTATGTATTTTAAATAGTTAACATATTTTTTTAATGCTCACTTAATATCTATAAGCATTTCAATTGATGCATTTATTTAATAGGAATTATTAAGTATATTTAATTTATTTTATGTATCTAGTATTTTTTATGGGTTGATATTGACGTATTAGAACAATAGTGTTATAAAAACATTAGTAAGAGGTGAATGACATTTCAAACATCAAGTTTTGATTAAAAAATTGGTAACAAGATCATGATTTCGAAATAGTTTACTTTGTAATAACTTCTATTTTGACTTTGATAAAATCGAAATAAAAAAATATACAATTGAATTTTTTTCGGGTAAAAAACTAAAAAAATACTACAAATAATATCAGAATATTTGTTCAAATGCGTAGTAAATTTGTTCAAAGTGGGGACCTCTAACTTTCAGTAGCATGACTTAAATACGAATAACGTGATTTTAATGAAATGAAGAAACGACAACTCAAAACCAATTTGTGATATGTTTAAATACAATATTAAGCTATACTTTTTATTCAATATGTCCTTCACAAAGATATCACAGCCTCGACACACCGGCGAACAGATTGGATGCTGTTCACGATAGAGCGTGCGTTCTTAGCGTACCACACTGTTATGATGGCAGCTCGGAGTGAATTCAAATTTTGATGACAGTTGAAGGAGACTTTCGTCTCTAAGAAGCTACAAACTGCAAAGTCCAAAGGTTTTAGTTAAGAGCTCGAGGCGGACCAGATGAAGGCAGACTAGAAGTCAACCATATTTTTGTTGCATAAGCTTAGGATATTCTTGGTTGTAAACAGATTTAACAGCATTCCTACCTTAAAAGACTCCTTGATGTTTTTTTAGCTGTCGTTTCGTTGAGTAATAAAACCTCGTAATTAAAAATTCAATGCAACCGCAAGAATTTTTTGATTTTCACTCTGTTGATATAATTATTGCCAAAAAGTTAATTATTCATATTAAAACATTTCTTTATATTAATTCCTCACTAGCAAAAATCATGGTTTTAAAAAAATAGGTTAAATAAATATGTACTCAAAATTAATTATGCACTCATCAATTTAAAGCATTGCTTAAAACGTTGAAAAATAAAAAATAATCAAGAATTCAAATAATACATATTTACGTATAAGAGATGAGCTTCGAGTAGAGACAGGTGTATTACAATTGATGAAAAATTTATAACTATATAGCCATAATAACAAAATACCGTTAAAAGAATATAATAATGTACTTAAGTTACTGATGACTCTACTCGTGTGTGCTCTCGACTTAGAGAGAGTTTCACTTAAGATTTCTTTGGATGTTTATAAGTGTAAGTCGTTGATGGACCTTCGAATAAAAATGAAGATTGACATAGAAGTAACTCTTGTCTATGTATGTATTGCTGGAAACACAGTTAGATTTGCTCGTAGCTGATTTAATAAAACACCATAACAGATTAGTTGCTCTCCTCCAAAATATTATTCAAATGGTAAAGTTACCATTTCATATTTTAGCTTATCAGCAGGTCATACTTTATACAACTCAGTGATGAGCATAAGCAACATCAATGAAAAAGTTATTAATTATGCTTTTATCAGTATAATATTTAAAGATTTCAATGAAACTATCTTTCCTCCACTATTGAATTGGATCCTTCGCTCCTAGTGATACGTAAGAGCGTAAACAAAACTACCAATAGTTCTACGTCATAGTAAGCATTTTATATATGGTTTTCAAGATAAATAATGACGCCACAAACAGCTAAAAATTATCTAATTACTTGCTTAGTTAAAACTTAAAGATTGAAATGCTTATTTTCATACGAGTGCAAGGAGAAATTAGGAGTGATACTTAAAGTATTACTAAATTAAGACACAAGTTTTAGCGGCTTTTTATATGATTTTCGAGGCAAAAAATGAATAACTACTATAAAAAGGAAAACTTTTCACATTTAAAATAGCGTTAGTAGATAATTTTTTTTTATAAATATTTTTAAAATCATAATTGTGTTTGTTTTTTTAATCGCAAAACTTGGTTTTTCTCAACACAAGGCTTATTTTCTATTACATAATTACTCGAATACAAAAGGGAAAGATTGGAAATTATCCGTCAATAGGATTGATATGGGATGGTTAATACTCGTAAATGTGGACTCGTATTGAGAAGATAAATGTTTGCAATACCTCTACAAATAACCAGGTAAAAATGGATATTTGCTAATAAATAAAAACCCAAATATTTATTAAAAATTTGATTAACCCGAAATTAATTACCCGTTGGGTACTCATTTTTATTTATTTTATATTCCAGGTACAAGTCTAAGAAATTGACCTGATGGATCGTTTTAGGTCGGCATCAACGCCATTGTCTTGTCCCAATGTGGCATTTGGACTTTTTAAACATCATTTTTATTCTTTCAAGAGATTTTAGACTAATAATCTGTGTTTTTGGAACAACTATAAACGTTATTGGAGGACTAGGAGACTAACCCGCGTGAATTAATTCTAACATTGTATTTATTTATTTTTGCTAATTTTTTGCATCTTTATAATGGTTGCTTATTGGATATTTATAAATAAGTATGCTTAATCTCACACTTCCAATAAAATAAATTATTTAATTTAAATCCTTATTTGAATAAGGTTTAAAATTGTCTGGATTTATCTAACCGATCCTATAGATTAAGCATTTAATATTTTTTTGTGAAATACAAAAATATTTTTTTAAGCCTAAATATATATTCAATATCTTCTATTTATCTCTAACCCTTGGTACGCAGACAGGTACCAGTCTATGAATCAATCAGCACCGGATTGCAAAATAATTAATTCGTTATTTCTATTTTTTTATATTTTTTATAGTCTGGGACGACTACTTCATCTACATTTGGTTGGAGAAGAAGAAAGTATTTAGTATAAATGCAAATTAACAAAGATAATTAAATGATAAAAGTAGTTTTTATTATTTAGGGGCTGATAATTTTTAATTGTCTCATTGGATTTCACGGGCAACAAGATGCAATGTCTACTGCATGTTTTTTTATCTCTTTTGTTATTTGTGTTCATGCTTAATAATATTTTTTCTCCCATTAGCTTAAGATAGTTTTGTAAGTCTCCCTCTATTATATTTTATTTTATTCTGTAATGTGTGTATTTTCCTTACTGGCTAGGCAAAGTTTAGCCCAAGTAGCAAAAAGAGAAAGAAACAGGCCGCACAGGTACCAAATTGCAAAGGAAAAAGTTCAAGGCTACCATTGATTTGGCATTACGGACAGTTTTTTGTGTCATAACATTTTTACATTGTTGAAGTAATGAGCTAATATAGTTATTAATGGAACGACGTAGCTATATGGACAACGCTCTCGGGAGGAATTATTTTCTTGAACTCAATGTGCGTAGGTTCGCGTCTAGTCATTTTTAGAAAAGAAAATATACTCTATGTACATGTATTGACTTCAAAGAAGATTCCAAGATCCGATGGAGTAAATGTAATACTATAATGTTTATCTATACTTAATCAATAAAACTCCGTCTGACCAATTAAAGAAACATTAAAAAAAGTTATTATTTTTTACGTTATCATAGCAGTGTAATTTTTAAGCAATGCCCTAACAAAGTTCCATAAATGTCTGCAGTTAATTAACATTTACTGTTACTTTTATTTCCATCCCCACCCCCCTGCCCCTCCCCTCCAATTGTCAAATGATGAAAAAGATTAGGGAAAGTACACATACATGCTTAACAATAGTTAATATAATTAGGTATATTTCTTAGTACCTAATCAATGCATAGCTTGGAGTGAGATAAAAATAAAATAATGAGTAAAGTAAATGTTTCTATTTACAACAAGGAGATAATTATATAACTTGATTTTATGGTTATTCAATAAACTCAACATGGTTTACCAATAAAAGAACATAAAAAATGAGTTGGGTAATGAGTTGGTTCATCAACAATGAGGCACACATGAGTTAATATTTTCTCTTTCCTTTCACACTGACAAGTCACTCACTCGTCTTGAGGTCGTTAAACTATCATTCGAGTACTTCAAGCCCAAAGAGGAGAAACAAAATGAAAACGTATATATTTATTTAACATGGTAAACATGTGAAATGATTGTGTCGATGTATATACTTATTAATATATTTTCCATAAACCTTGAGGCCTGAAAATACATCCGTTTAAATAATAAAAAACACAGTTTATTTATTTTTTCAATTTGTTTAACACACTTCCGGAAGAATCGTCACATTTTTCAAAATGAATAGACGCTCATATGTTTAAGTCAAAAAAGAAGAACAAAATATTAGCTACACATACAAAATAAAATCGTGTAGTTCAATTTTCACACTGATGAGGTGTCTCTTCTTCCTCTAATCACTTTAATCTAACTTTTATGACCTCATTTTTTTAGAGAGAATTTAATTTGACAGAGTCGTGTTACAAAAAAAAAAAAAAAAAAAAAAAAACATGTAAGGGGATGGAAATGAATTATAGGTAGCATAAATGGGATTTGTCTTGGATGATATTTGTTACTCCTTTAATGAAGACGAATAATCTTTTAGCCTAGTCTTCTTTATTGTTTAAATATGTTATTTAATCATCCGTTAGTGAATATGGTTTGTTGACAAAATTTGTGAAATGTTATCAGAAATGTTAAACGATTTTTTTTTCGTGAACGCACTTTCTGTCAAAATACCATTTGGGAAATTTGCCCGAAAAATGATATTTAATTTAATGATATACATATGCCATGTCATTTTTAATTCAATTAAAAATAACTGTTTGGTAAATTAATTAGTCGTTTTTGGAAGAAAAATATTTTTTTATAAATTATATTCATTAATGATGATTATATAAACACAACACAATAGTTTGTGGTTCGAATGCACTTCGAATTTTTACCGTTGTAGTACTTTCAATTATCAACAAACACAACAGCAAATCAAATGGAAGACGTGGTAATCACTTTTCAATTAGCAATCAAATATAATTGCTAATTGGTTAATTATTCATATTCGAAAATAATCATGGATTGAGGAACAAAAATAATATCAGTCAAGAGCAGCAACTATTTATCAATAAATTAAATATTATTTTTCTGACATATGTCCAAAATGTTCTTTCGCGAAAATTACATTTGGCAAATGGTCCTTCGACAAAATCTCATTCGGCAATTTTTTTTCATCCAATCGACCTAAAACCACAGTCAACAGGCTCAAAATTATTTTTTTAAATTTGTAATATACAGGGTGTCCACGATAAATTGGAACTATCTTAAAATTCAACCTGCTTGATAAAAATTGAATTTGGAGTGTATTTGTTACTATGAAAAAGTTAGACATGATGTTAAACAATAAACTTATTCAACATGTCCTCCCTCAGCAGCCACCATCTTCTCCATCCTGCCCCTAAAGGATTTGCAAGCCTTGATGACTTCCTGTGGAATCGACAGCATTCCACTCCCTCGTAATGGAGCCCTTCAGGGCCGCGATGCTCTTGTGGCTGACCTTGCACACCTCCCTCTCCAACTTCCCCTACCAGTAGTAATTACACGGGTTGAGGTCGGGTGAGTTGGAGGGCCAGGTGTTGCGATCCCAGAAAGTGATGTCGTGCGAGTTGAAGAGGTTAGTGGTCCTCATGGCGATGTGTGAGGAGTGCTGAGTCTTGTTGGAATATGAACTCCCTCCCAGCAGCCATATCCTTCATCCAGGGGATGACGAACTCCTCTATGACTTTGCAGTACCTTATCGCGTTAACCCTTTCCTTGGGATTGAAGAAGAAAGGAGGCATCACCTCACCGGTGCTGCAGATGACACCCAGGTTCATCACGGAGGCCGGGAATTTTGTGGGGAAGACCGCAGGGACCTCTTCTCTCTGGCAAGACATCTGCCATTTTGGACGTTGCAGCTTCTGTCGACAGTCCAGTTCTTCTTGTCGGAGAAGAAGATGATTCTTCCTCCATGGCTCTTCAGGTCATTGCGGAGACGCTTACCGTTGGTGAGTCTGGTGGCCTTCATGGACGCCGTCAGGATGTGTTGTTTGGCCATTCGGTATGACCTGTACCCGAGGTCCTCATTCACAGCGTTGGAGACCAGCTGCTTGCTCACTCCACGGTTCTGGGCCAACCTGGACAAGACTTCCTTGCGAAGCCTTGATGGAGTTCTGGAGGCCTTCAAGGAAGCAGGGAGTGCGGATTCGGTCACTTCTCATGTTTTGGGCCTTGCTGCAGACCTTCCCCTCAACCTCCCAGGCATTGAAGACCCGGTACACCGTGGTCTTGGGGTAGTTAAGAAGCTTGTAGATAGCAGAGGGATTGTGTCCCGCGTGAGCCAATTCGAGGATGGCGTCTCTCCTTGCTTGTTCCATGAAGACTATTGTTTGTTGTAAAAACAATTGTGGTGGAAGTGATGGTGTATTGTTCACGCAACCTTTTATATTAGTATGATTTAACCCCGAATATCCACATTATGGATCTGGATGAAGTTTAAAGTAGTTCCAATTTATCGTGGACACCCTGTATGCCTAACTATTCCATTCATGTTGCACTTGTAAATATCATTTAAAATACTTAAATGATAATCAACAAAATTAAATTTGTGGTTATTATAGGTAAAACATTATTATTTTATTTTTGATAAATATTTTATGAAATATTAAATTCTTCTAACAAATTTTAGGTACTAAAAATTGTTTCATTAATTTTGATGAAGTTGCGTATGATATATAGAACAACAGCTGCTATTAAATTCGTAGCAATGAACCTTCACTGGAAAAAAAAATATATATATAAAAGAAATGCAAAATAACAAAATAAAAAACGAATCCAATTCACTAAATCTTTATAAAACTTGCAAAATTTACTAATAATTCCAATAAAATATATTTTTATAGCAACAAAAAGTTACATTGAAGCAGTTTTGAAGCATTTTTGAAGTATTTGGGGTACAAAAAATGGATATGAGGATATACAATCCTGTGAAGATAGATTTGGAGTGTATGGCCGTCAAGAACTACAACAGTGATATCTACAAGTAGTTTTTTTTTATCTGGAGAGGTTCTGTAGAGTGTGATTATAACTTTCTGAGAAAAAAAAACTCAGAAATGGAGTACCAAAAAAAAAAGGGTCCACTGTGGTCGAATTCCATTGCAAAGGACACTCTATCCCTGACATATTCAGACTCCTGATGTACTCAAAACACTGGCTACACACTCAGCAAGAGAAAAAAAAACCAGCAGGTTCAAACGCAGTCTTAAGAATAATAGAAAGAGGATCCCCAGGTTCCTGACTGGGTTCAAGATGTTTTATCTAAGCTGACACAGGCAAGTCCATATCCATCCTTGCCAAAAACCACTCCGTAGACTGCAGTACCATTTCCAGGGCCTTCAATGAGAACTTAGGGTACAAGAACTAAGTCCTCAAGATGAGACACCTGTTAACATATTCAATGTAGCTTACTAGAGAGGCCAGGTGCAAATAGATCTTGTCTTCCTTGTAGAATAATGGAGAACTTTTGTGGTTCTTCTTCAATGAAAAGATATTCACAGTTGTCAAGAAGAGACACACCCATAATGACATATAGATATGTAAAGAACCTTTTAAAGTCCCCTTGGTGTTCAAGACGAAGAGCCCATCCGCCGTGATGGTCCTGGTCGGCATTATCAGGATGGTCACGTCCTGCAACCCTACTTCTTCATGCCCCAGCAGGAGGTGAATAAAGAGGTCATCTTGGACTTGGTCAATCTCCGGATGGACAAAGTGGCTGGAAGCAGAAGGTACACCTTCCAGCAGGACTCCAATAAGCTCAATATTGTGTTGGAATGGCTAAAGGACAAGTAACCTCTTTTTGGCACTTCAAGACCTGGCTCTTAAACTATCCTAATCTTAATCTATTTGATTTTTATCTGTAGGGAAACTTGGAGGGGAGGCTTGTGCAACGTAATTTATATTTGTGGAGACCCTCAAGTCGTCCATCAGTTCTGTGGCCAGTTCCATAGACCCTGTGGAGGTCTCAAAGTCTTATAAAGCTTTCATGTCCTGTGTGGAAGCTGTCTTTGAAGCAGAAGGAGAAACTATAGAATAAAAAATATTTAAAAATTTTTCTTGCTCATCTTTTGTAAAATAAAGTATTCTCTAGAACCATTCATTTTGGATATTGGAGGTCTTAAACTTGATCCAAATTTATCTGGAAGACACTTTAATATATAGTTATATAAATAACAAACATCGCTAATAATCAGTACTTCAGTAAAACGTACCCGATAATAAAATACAAAAGATTTACATCACTAGAGATTGAACACTCTTTAACCATATGTAACCCAAGTGAACCCTTCATGAAACATTGTTAAATAATCATTCATTGAGCTCCGCTCCTCCTCTCTAGCTTATAATACCAAGTTTCTTTCATAATAAGACCATAATACATATGTAAATTAGTTTCATTAAGAGAATTTCATTATTACAAGGACAACGAAATATGAAGGATACAATGCTTTACATAAATACAATAATCTATATTTTTAGATTGGCTATAAATTGATACTTGTACAAACTAACTGCCATTTGAACGTCTTATAACATCTTGTTTTATTATATCTATCACAGTGTCAAAAAAAAAAAAAAAATGATGGAATGAGGGAGATTAATTTGTTCTATACCTATGATAATGAAAAATTGGAAAATTAGAAATGACACGTCTGATATATGTAAACTTAGTATTTATATCATCCTTACCAGGAGTACAGTATTTTTATTAAATACCCTATCTAATACCATGCTTGTAAACTGTAAAATTCGCAATACCAGATAATGACCAACATATAGGTTCATATACCATTGAAATATTAATATTAGCTGCTGTAGTTCAGGTTTGATTAGTGAAACATTAAATTTAAGTTAATCCTCTTGAGGAAAAATTTATACAATTGAACATATACCTATTTTCTTTAAACAAATACATAAGAAAAATTCTTATTAGTAGAATTAGTTCATTGTTGATAAACAAATATAATTATATAACACTATGTTTCTTCAATTTAAATATATGTACATCAAACAAATCTAAATAAACTAATCCTAAAAAAAATTTAATCGATTTTTTTTCATCAAATGATACGATAATATTTATATAAAAAATTTATACATAATTTATTTAAATTCAATATATCTAATATATCTTCAAAGCAGATGTTGTTTCAAATAAGACCAAATCTTAAATGTTATAATCTATAACTGTCATCAAAGTAATTATCATTTTTCACTAGTGTCAAGTCTTAACCCGTAAATTATAAACCATTTACTGTACTTTAAAAAAACCGAAAAATATTTGAAAGAAGAGCTCTTCGTGTTTTGTTAGATTAGCTGCGAGCTGTGAGGATGAAACTGATAAGAAAACATATCCACAATCTGTATTTAGCAAGGACATATGTAAGAATATTACTGATGTCGATCCTCAATCCTGCTCTAAGTACAACAAAAGCTAACACTTACAACTCCCCAACCAAACCAAAGTGATTACTTTGTACTTCGATGTTCTCCATTCGTCAATAGCATTTATATTGATAACATATTTAAAAAAAAAAAATCCTCTTTGACAAATTGAAAAAAAAAAAACCTCACAATCGTGAAAGGTTACATTTTCTAAAACTCTACCAATTTCCCCAAATATGAAATTATTACTCAATAAGCAAAAAATAGCTTAATAAAAGCTAATTCGGACTTAACTAATCAGCGTTCCGAATCCTGATACTGAAAAAAGAAAACAAATCAACAACTCTAAAAAAACTCTTTTCCTAAATTATTGAATTTTTATTCAATAATCTTAATAATTATATTCAAAAGTGAGAAAACCTTTCAAAAAATTCAAAACACTCTCTACCTTTATATTTATGTCCTATTAACTTTGCTTTGAGTTTAGATGTTTTACGATTCATGATTTTTATAACTATACTTATCTTGAAACACTTATGAGTTTTGCCATGAGCTGTGCATCTGCAGACATGTAATAACACAAGTAGTTAAAAAGTCCAGATAATTAGTATCCGATATTTGCCTAAAGTCCTTTAGCTTAGTCTTAGGTTTTAAACTGCAGTACATTATTGTTTTAAGGGAGTAGTTTTGAAATAAAAGTTTAGATCTTATCATGCTTGTCTGCAAGATTATATTTTTTTTTTTTTGGGTGGGGGGGGGGGTGCATTGTTTGGGATTTTTTTTTAAATTTTGGGTTTACTGCATAACCTTAAAATAAATTTTTACTCCTATATCTCCATGTAAAAAAAAAAAATCAATTACAAATCAAAATTCCTTGATTTAAGTGGGGCTACATCCCTTCCAGCCCCCTCCCCCCTGTGAACATTCATTATTATAAAAGAGTAAAGAGGCTTCAGACCTGTTTTTCATCAATCTAACTGTTGTATGGTATAACAGATACATATTTTTGATCACATTATACAAAAGGAGATCTAATACATTTTTTTAAAGGCGTTTTTCAATGTTGATAACTACATATTTTCGAGGCTATTTTTAGGTTAAATGGATATATCATAATTTTAAATGACATAAATATATTGTAGATAGGAGTTAATTACTTTCTTTTTATAATAATCTTTGATTTTTTTGGGCGATATTCCACCAGAAAGAATACAATCTAACAGTCTTGAGTAATGTACTTTGCGATTTGTGAGATAAATGCTAAAAAGTGACATGCAATTTTTGAATGAGAACATTTTTAACTGTTTTTGATCTTATGATCAGTGATGCTTAATAAGCATCCCGCCGGTATGTACTAATAAAATGAACCTGGTCACCTTCAAAATTTGAAGAATTTTGGGGAAGAGAGTAGTATAGCAGTCATGACACTAAATTAAGTCATCTGCAAGTAGCCATGAGAGTATCTGTATATACCAATGATATAGGCAATAATTTTTCTCATTCTAATTAATACACGCACTAATTATAACTTTTCACTAAATTGCTACCTACTCAAGAATTAAATAATAATGTCAACATCAGCTTTGTAAAATAAAACTTTTTGTTCAAGTTATTAACTAGATAAAGCCGTTCCTGCGTGATTTATTTATGTTGAATATATTGGACAAGCAACTGCCCGCTATATATGGTACAATAGTTATTTAATTGTCGTTTTTAGTTATAAAATAATAACTTTAGATAAAAAGTGTATCACTAATATTGTTTGTTAATTTCTTTACATTGACAATACATTTACGTTTTTTTTGGGAAGGATTACATTTTTTTATAATACTACTAAAAGCGTAACCTCTAAACTTTGACCAACATTTCTCAAATGTTATATGTATATTTTGTACCAAATTTCAAATTCCTCCAATATTTTGAAAAAACTCATTTTAAGGACCATTCTAATGTATATATCAACGATTTACCTATGAACATAAATATTTTAGGTAACATATGCGTTGGATATAAATACTTGAATGAAGATATTTGTATGTGAGAATTGTTTTCACATTTTCTTTCTTCCTTTCTAATAAGTTTATAAAATAGTTTCTCTCTTTAAATCCATTTCTCTCGGAATGCATCTTAGTTTTACCTCTAGAAGTAATTCCTCATGCATTTAATTATTTCATATTGAAGGGTTTATTTAACGACAATAATATGATATAATTCATTAAATTAAATAATTAAAAGAATTTTACACGTAAGATCGGGTTACAGAACTAAACAAGACGGGATTTACAGGCTTTATGAATGAAATAAACCTGCATACTATTTATCATAAAATTAATCCATGATAATTAAAAGTTTAAAAATATCATTAAATTTATTATTGACTCTTAATTAGTGTTGCATGGGGTTAAAAAAAGAAAATTTAATTAAAAATTTTCAGTCCTACAGCAGGTTCTTATCGTTTTTAAATGCTAACTACAACAGCTGAATGGACGTAGTTACTAACTATGTCCTTTCACACAGTTTAACATAACCTCTTTCAAGAGACAAGATAACTGAACTTTAAAGTAAGATGTGTTTGGCTAAAACTTATTACTATACCTTCAAATTACCATATATTATTTTATTCGTTTTTATGTAATTCAATCCCAGCTTTTTAGTGCAGTTGTATACTTATTAAAATAGCTAACGACATTTTTGTATTTTATTTTATATGATATATTAGAAGAATGACACATACAAATTTGTAGACTAGTAGATCCATTTTTTATTTAAAAATATCATTTTTACAGCCCAAGCCAATCTCTTCAAGTCCATAAAGGCCCAAGCAAGAGATCTTAGGGGTTCACATCAGACTGTCCATAGAGCTATCGAAAAAATGGGTGGAAAGAACCTTGTTTTGGGTGGAAAGGCCACTTTTGACACAAGCAATGCCAGAAACCCATCTCCCTGGTTCCAAGACTCTTTTGAATAAATTTTTGAGTTTTTTTATACTTTTGGCCCCCTACAGCTCTTATGCCAACCCCCTAGACTAACCTTTTTTGTGTACATGACGAGAGGAGAGCGTGCAGTGTCTGTTATCTAAATATCGAGGCCCTCAAAGGAACTGTAAGCATGCACTGGGACACCATAACAGAGGATTATATCTGCAGCGAGTGCGAGGTCTTCTGCTACCACTGAGTTCCGCTAAAGGTGGCTATATTAATGGTACAGAGAGTGCAGACATACATGCTTTTATTGTATTAGTTTAGTTTAAATTATATTTCTTATGGACATTAAAATTCAAAATGTGAAGATTTTAATGTACCCCTCGGTACTCATATAATTAATACTTTTCCTCTAGCAGTTATTCTTTTTATTTAATTCTTGAGAAAAGAGCATGTAAGTACTGTGGAACTACGTGTGAGAGTACTCATAACAGAGGCGAGTAACACTGAGTATTTGATGGGGAGTTATCTTCTATACCTAGTATAAAAGCAAAGTTTGTTTGTCGACGCTTAATTACTACAATTATTACAGCAAGTACGAGTATTTCTTAAATTTTATTTTTATTTATGTCCCGGGATTCTGCACAAAGTAATTTTCACGGGACAGGAGACACCCTATTACATAAGACATAACCAACATTTATAGCGTAAAAATATTGAATATTAACGATATTTTTATTATATCTTCACTTATGTTAGAAGCATTGAAATTTAATCACTTCAACACTGAATATCTCCTTCTAATCTATGCAATATTATACATACACACATAAATATATCTGCAATTTATTTTTATTGTTCTCATCAATATGCATAAAAACCAGATGTTCTACTTTATAATATGTATGTACATATAATGTACATTTAAAAGAAAAGATTGAGTTATCTTTAGACTCTTCATAAATAGACAGGACGGGTATATTAAATCCAGAAAATTATATTACCTGCACGGAAAATTGGACCAAAGAAAAATGCTATTTTGAAAATGCCATTGAAGAAAATTGAAATTTATTTAACAGTAATTGGAGAGGTTTATATATATTGTAAGTGTTGGTTTTTTTTATATCTTACTTAGTGACCCTGCCGTAGTCTTGATGATGAACTTCTGGTCCATGTTGGCTACTGCTCCAAGTAGTCTACAGTGTTATCTCAACGTTTATGAGATTCATATTAAAGCCGAGTAACACTGAGCATTTGATGGGGATCCAAGACCCCATACATAGGGGCTCAGATCTAGCGAGTTAGGATGCCACATGTCCATTCATTTTAATTGTGTATTCCATTAAATTATTATCATATATTAAGGTCCAAACTTCTTTCGTATTTAAAATCCCACTTGTGTATAAAAGCAAATTCATCGTTAGAGTTGTAGAAAATAAAACATATCATTAAAACTAAAAATAAAATAAAACACAAAATGATTTTGAAGATTTAATGAATGTTACGAGAAGAGCTGCTTAGCTGTTATGATATTTCACCAGGTTAGCTGCAAGTAGCTATGTGAAAAACAAATTAAACTCACACTCTGTAACAAAGAAATAAATAAGTAGGAGTTACTCCAATGGCTATCCAAAATTCCACTGGGAGTTCAACCAAAATATCAAGAGGCATATACAAGGGCTATAAATCGTCATCCATTTTGTTATATATTAAAAAAAAAAAAAAAGTTAATAATGACCTTATAATCCTGACAATTTATGATGAATGTTATAAAGGAGCGAAGCTTGGTTGCCATAATGTTTTGTTGGATCAGCTACGTGCAGCATTGAGAAGAAAAAATTAAAAACCCACTCCGTAAGAAACAAGGGCATGGGCAGGACCCCCCCCTTTGTGGATCCTCTATTTTATTTCTGAGTCAAACCAAAAAAAACAACAAGGTATATCATAGACTAGGATTTTAAATCGTAATTCGTTTTTCATGAAAAAAACATACCCTGATAATTTCAATAATTTTTGAGATGAGGAGGTAAGCCGTAATTCAGAACTTGGCATTAATTTTTTTCAAAATTTTTAGAACAGGTTATTACATTTTTGTACGTGTGCGACAACTTTATGCAAATAGTGCTTCAGATGGAATTATAAACATATGGTAATACCAATTATCAATGTGAAATGAACCAATTTATGCCTAAATATTTATATAACATATTTTAGATAAACACCTCAGGCACTGAGGCAAATAAAGCGTGTACAAATAATTGTCTGATAAAATTTATTTACATAAATTAAAAAAAAAAAAAAAAATTAAATCAGTCAACTCAATTCATTAAATTATTATAACATCTTTCACAAATATTGAATTTACTAAGAACTGCCACTTTTAATTTATGATGCTTTTTACGCAAATCGTCTTTACGTGCACTAAAACAAATTACTCAAGATTTATGAAACTGCAACAAGATATGCAGGTATTTACATCTGTATATATAATTAATAATGAACATATTTTATGCCTCTTACATAGTTATCAGAATGTTAGTCTAGATTGCAATATAATATGTGTAAATTGTTTATATATATTAATGCATTTTTTTACACTTTATAAATGTATGTGTAGTGATTTATAGTTCATAAGTGTAATTTTTTTTTAAATAAAATAGTGATTTACTGTTAGTAAAATATTTTTTATAATTTGTTCAGAACAGCTGTATGGTGTACCGTATAAGTTTGTCTGCACGTCATTCTTTCTATTTCTATCTCGATATTGGAGACAATGACAGTTGAAAGTTGAAATACATTTATTGCAACCTTTTAAGGACAAAAAAATTACTTTAATAAGAGAAGCGTGATACTTCAGTATATAATTCACTCCTTAAACGAGTTTATCGATCTCCAGGGATAAAAATATCAAATTGACAGAGAGGGTTAGACTTGAAAACTTAGACTTCAGAACAAATTATTGCAGTAAGCAATTATAATGTAATGATTCAAGGTAGACTCAAGAAAATCTTGTAGTGCTCTACATAATTAAATGTAATCTACTCCGGCCTCATCATTCATTCCATTGATCGTCTCCGAGTATATATATATAATTGTATGTAACCTCTCTAAATGAATTAAGTTATAAAAAAATCGTATTGAATTACATAATAAACAATTGAGCAGTTATAAAATTTACGTCATTTAAATATTGCACATTTTTGTACCATTTCCTCCATTTTAAGCTCGTAAATATCAATTATAACGTTAAAAAATTTGTAGTATATAAGACATTAAGAAAAAAAAAACCTTACTTTTAATTACTCTTAACATCATAGGTTTGGACTTTCAACAAAATATAATTGGTTATTCTTTTAGTAAAACATTAATTTTTTATTTTGATAAAATGTAAAATAAAGTATTCATTATTTTATTCAAATTTTTGGAATCGAACTGCTACCCATCTGTTTTTCATAAAATTGTGTTTGTTATATTTTATAATAGTCGCAATCAGAGATGACACTCATTTGGATCTAGTAATCGTGGGATATTGCCACTACGTTAGTTTTAATAAGTACTCAAATGTTGAAATCTTAGAATTTCATTGTACTTCAAAATTAATTAATTACTATTATTATAAGTTACTATATCCTATAATTTTGTTTATATAAGATATTTAAATGTTTACTATTCGTTTATTTATTTTCAACTCGTTTTCGTTTTGTCTGATTTGAACTCCAACTAAACGATACAATTATAAAAAAGATTGAACATAATCGAAATGTTATCCCTCTGTAGCCTTAATAACTAAACTTCTGAAAGGGAATATTTATTAACGATACAAAAATAGGGTAAATGGGTATAGATTTTATACACGTATCAGAAGATATTATTGAAGAGTAATGTAAACTATGCCTGATCCAAGGAGAATATTAAATTGTATTGATATTCTGTAAACTATTATTATTTTCTGAGGATTTCAGTGATTATTCTTGGAATTTTTAGCGAGGAATCCAGGGATAAAAAAAAGGAACCGAGAGATTAAAAAGGAACAACAAAGGAAGGACTTTTAAGCAAAACAGTTAATTAAATTCACTAAATTTGGATTAAAATTTGAAATATTAATATAAAAATATTCAAATAAGTCCTTAACAAGGAATCACCCCGATAAATAAAGAATTGAATGTAATCTGATTGAATGTTTCAGGAGCATACTGAGAAATATTGGCGATAAAATGTAAAATCAAAGGAGCAAGAAGCGTTTTTATTAATCTCAAGTTGTATAATATCCCAGTTCACTAAGGGAGGGTTATTTGAATTTAAAAAGTAAACACTGAGAACAGAGGAAAATGTTGTATATGGTTATGAGAAAATAATTAAAAACATGTTTCACTTTGTTGTATAGCTTTTGACCAACTATACTCATAAAACAGAACTAATAGGTAATCATTATTCGTGTCGAAATATTGTTTCATTTACATGTACAAAATTGCAACTTCTAATCATTTTTATTCAATAGGTAGGTATAAAAAATGATTTGCATAATTTCATTATAATTATATGTATATTTGAATAGACGATTAAGAAGGAAGTAAATCCATATTTTGAATGGGTAAATATTTGTAGCTTGATTGTGAGAAAGATTCTGTATTTGTACACATCGTGAAGGGAACAGACAAAAATAGTTCACCAATGGTAATTGTGATAGTATATGTAAAAATAACTTGCATACACTCCTTTTGATAAGAGTTTTTGATTTCTTAACACACATATAATTAAGTATTTTTATCAATAAAAAAATGATGCAATATATCATTTGTGTTGTTATTAAAGATAGAGCAGATCCACATTTTTAGGATTTGAGTCGGTCTGATTTTTAGATTTAAATACTTGGATAAATTTTGTGTACCTGAACTTTCGGATCCAGATACAAATAAAAATTAAACGGATAAATGTATCAAATTTTAATAACATTTTTATAAGTTAATTTTATTAATCCGAAGTTAAAACCTAAATAAAATAGGTTCATGATAATGGTCACAATTTTACTGACTACTCATGACGATAATAAATAACCCAGTGTTATTAGTATTAGTTAAAGTTAGAATTATTTTTAAACACGTCGTCATTGTCTTTAATGTTTCTTTTAACCTCTCATCCAAAAAAGAACAGAAAAAGACACAAAATTAGTTGTTAGTAGCCAATTCCTCCAACTATAAAATTGTTATTCAATAATAATTCATAACTACTCACAGCTTAATAAGAAATAATTCTTATCCACCAATCAATTTAAAGAAAACTGATTGGAAGAAAAGAGAAGACACTTCAACAGCTTACAACCAAATACAATGTACATTTTTGTGCTTGTGAGAACTGTGTTACCTTGCTAACACATAAATATACACTGTATTTTGGTATCAGCTGTCTATTTTTTCCTTATTTTCTCCTAATCAGTATTTGGAACGTTGATTGGTTGAATTATAAATAGTTCCTTTATACTGTGAACAATTCTCAACAATCATTGACCAATAGTTCCATAGATGGGAAGAATTGGATAACTACAAAATGATTTGTAATCCTTTTTTTTTCACGTGATGTTGCTCCCATCTCTAATCAAGATATATAATAGATAAAATCTTTTTTCATAATGAGGATGAAGTATTTAGTAATACTAAAAGCTTTTCAAGATCTAATAAATCTTTCAGATATTTTTTATGACCAATAAAAGTTCGGGTACCCGATACAATTTTGGGTCTCGTATCTTTTGGATAATACATATTTATACATACCGTACCCTGGTACTTCGAATCCAGGTCAAAGACCCGTCCTATCTCTAGTTAGGTGTCGTGAAAATATACAAATTATTTTTATATATTAATAATTTACTCATTTCTAATTAATTATATACAATATCAAACATTCCATTTTGTTTCAGTAACGAATAATGAATTAATTTATTTTTACTATTGTTTTATATATATTTCCATGTCTATTAAAATTAAAGATGGTAAGGTCTTAACGAAAAAACTACCACTGCTGATTTTCTTTGGAAGAAATTATCAGGTGAATAATGAAACACAAGGAAATTTCAAACAATGATTCATTTTATATCTGAGATGGAAGAAGCATATACAATACATTATAAGGAAGGATAATCTAAACTTAAGAATCATAAAAATAACTTTCAAAAAACGTAACCCTTCGTTCATGGTGAAACTTTATGTCCCCCGATCTTAATGTAAGAATATTAGTCCTGGAATCTATCTAGAAACTATTTGACAGTGCTCTGGAAAAGATGTAAGTTAGGTTTGTTTCATTTTTTTCTTCATTGGAATATTACGACAACTTTCAGTATAAAATAAAACGACTTGACCACATAACTCTTTATTACAGTGTTCGCTATTTTTTATAGTTGACCAAATTCAAAACTATAATGGATCATCATGACATGTGTTTAGGTGTTGGTAATGACTTCCAAAAATATTTTTTCTGTGCCATCAAAAACCGTTACCCTCCATCCGGTCAAAGTTATAGCGCTCCGGAAGTACTTCAAAATGAGGTCAAATTAAAAAAAGAAAACAATCTTACTATTATTAAGGCATAATAAAATAAAAACTTATTTCATAATTTTTTTGAATTTGTTAGTAATTTTTTTGAATTTGTCGGTAATTTTTTTGACTTTATTATGTAGTCGGTTTTGTAAGTAAAAACTCATGAAGTAACTATTGATGGCATACAAATATTGTAAAATAATTATGGATTATCTAATTATTCAGCTATTTATATAATTAAATTTATCTAGAACAAGATACAAATGATGATTAATATACTTAGTTTTTAAATCTTTGAATAATCAGTAAATTAATTCATGAAATCATACTTTTGAAAATTTTTATTCAATTTTGAACATGAGTGATTTGTCACAACTAAATTTTTGTATCTATGTTTTCTGGGATTCGTTTGCTTTTGATGTTGTTTATTGGTTTGCTTCAAATGAATGAACTGACTTTCAAAAAATATTTGAATACTATGAAACGAAAACAAAAGGGCCAAAATCTTATACAGCTCTCAAATTTCAAACTGAAATTTTTTTTCAAAAGTCTAATTTTATGAATTAATTTACTGATTATTCAAAAATTTAAAAACTATAAATGTGTATGAATATTTTTTGTCGTGTTCAGGAAAATATCTAATTTTATAAATAGCTGAATAAATAAAAAATCAATATTTATTTATTTAATTTTGTATGCCGTCAATAGTTACTTCATGAGTTTTTACTTAAAAAACCGACTACATAATAAAGTGACAAAATTACTTACAAGTTCAAAAAATTATAAAATAAGTTTTTCGTTTCTTATGCCTTAATTATAATAAGGTTTTTTTCTTTTTTAATTTGATCTCATTTTGAAGTACTTCCGTAGCGCTGGAACTTTGACCGGATGGAGGGTAACGGTTTTTGATGGCAAATAATTTTTTTTTTGAAGAACTAAACACATTTCATGATCTATAATAATTTTGAATTGGCTCAACTTTAAAAAAAGAGAAAACAAACAAACTATAAGCTTTTGTTAGGGAATTGAAGCTGATTTTATACAATTTCTTTTTTTTTTTTCCTATGAGTTATTAAAATTTATTTTATTTACATTTTAATATTGTTTCTTAAAATTATTTTTTTGTACTTCTACATAATGTTTAAATTTTGTACATATTCTTATCTTAAATGCATTCATTCTACTAAAAATAATACATTTTATACTTTATAGATATTAAAGATAAGTCAAACGTTTAAGGTTCGACTATCGCCACTGGTCGAAATAAATAAATAAAAATAAAAGAATCCATATTGTCAATGCAAAAATTTGGGGTTTATTGGCTTAATGGGAGGGTCCTCTTCTTAATGGCCTTTTTATATGTTCCAGGTAATTTAAATGTAGATGCCAATAGTATTTCTTTCTCAGAACAGATACCAATGCAGAATAGATCGGACAAGCCTTGCCTTTTTCTTGTTGGTTCGAAATTTTAAACCGAAATGAATAGGATTACAACAAAACTTGTATATTTTTGTTTCAGCTATTTTATGGTTTCATAATAAGAGTGATAAAGTTGTAATTATTTGTTACTGCAATTTTTGAATAACCACTCTGCAAAATTTTATTACCTGTGTACTATAATTATATATATTTTACTAAATCAAAATAACCCCAAATCCAAAACTGCCACAATTTTCACTATGGCGTATTTAATACAAGAAAAAAGATAAAGTAAATTATGTAAATTAAAGGTCAAAGTAAAAAAGCTTGAATTTTCTAACAAATCAAAATTCAAACTTATTACTACTTAAAATCGGTTTTGGGGCTTAGAAATGAACCAAATTTCATTTAATAATTCAATTATCTGAAAAAAAAAACTATCAAATAATATTTAATCCCTAAATAAATAATTGCAGTACAAAGAAATATAAAAATAATCTTTTAACAATGTAATTTTTAAATATCCATCGAAGGAATAATAGTTACTTGTATTTCGCATTTTTGTTCTAAAAACACACCTTTGAACTCACTCAGGTATTTTAATCATGATAATAATCTGTATTTTATAATAATTAAATACAGGTCGTATTTTTAACAAAAGAAAATTAGATTAATTAATAGTATATTTGATTTTGAAGTATACATATCAAATGTTTAATCATAGGTTGGTAAATATAAAAAAACAAGGTCCTGTAATAATTAGGAATTTACCTTTGTTTATTGTTTTGTTTATGTACTTTGACCAAGTTTATAGCATTTATTATAAAGTATGACGTATTGCGCATGATTTAGTAGAGTTAAAAATGTATTTAATATAAGGCGTAAACACATTTCCTTTCACTAATTAACTTAATAATGTAAGAATGGGATTTAAACTTAATAGGATTTTTTGTCTCTTTAGGATAAGTCATATAATTTTAAATTAGACCGGTCCCCACCGATTTCGTTGTTACCCTGATCTAAAACGATTTTTTCTTTGAGACCGGTCAAGAAAAAAAAAGACCCAAAAAATTTGGTTCATTAAAAAGCATAAAGATTTAGACCGTTTTAGAACTTTCTAACCGAAACAAACTATGAAAAGCATTATTAAACACTATTTGTACGAACTATCCTTAAGTTAAGTTGTTAATTTAGCTGGTTTCTCCTTGTACAAACCTTATATCGTGGCTCTTAATTCAATATCTAGAAAATAAAAAAATATTATAAGATAAAATTGTGTAGATGACTTGCAATCTAGGTGGTATGAAGCAGTTATTTGATCCACGAGATCGACTTCCTCATGTTTTTGTTCAAGAGCTTTACAACTATAGCAAAAAAAATAATTGTAAACCTTTCGTTCAGATAGACTATCAGTGATATCACATTATAAGCATTGTTTCTCTTATTATCTTTGAGATTACATTATGCAACAAAATTATAGTTTTGGAGATACTGCAGGCTACAACCCAAATATACATATTATTGTTGTGTAAGCCGCAGAGCCCGAAAAATGACCATTAAAACTTTGAACTTTTAAAGGTTTGGCCTTTAAAGCCTTCTAAAAAATTTGTTTTTAGGGTATAAGTACTGCAGTTTTATATTTTAACATAAAAGAAATATATAGATGAAAATCACAGTAAATAAAAAATTGAAATAATCATTTCGCATTTGAAAAATGAACTATAAATTTATTTATCTTGATTACCATTAATAAAAAATGTATATACATAAAATACGAGTAAAATGAAGAGACTTACTTAGAAGCTGAAGTTATAGAATATACATTTTCTAAACCAACCTTTTTTGCTATGAATTTGAAATGTTCTTCTGCATGATAGTCTGTGGATTATGGTCATTGGCGTCCTTCCTGGGTCCACCAAACACTATGAGTATTATTTCATATTTTAATGGACCAATTCTTTTCCAAATTTTCACCATTTATTTTCTCTTTATTTACCCAATCATTGAGAAAGTAAAGGGTTGAAATCTTATCACTAAAGATGATTCTGTCTTAAGTTATATTATGTTTAATGACAGAAAACTAGCTTGATTTGGTTCTAAGTCTCTCTATTTCTCCATCCATGATAGCCCACTTGATTTAAAAACTTAATCAAAACTATTATAGGGACGATTGTAATTAATAGGTTATTCAGGCCCAAATGTGGTAGAATATGAAGAAAAATTGAGTTTCACGATCTATTAATTACAGCTCATTGAGTTCTTAGTTTTTATGAACCCGTTGAGACTTCAGATGTATCCATTAATATGCAACTATAGAATGATTGATTTTTATGTGAAGTAAACAAGTTTATTATTCGGATTATCCATAAGTCTTCACTTAATCCCAATCACTTTAACTTGATAGAATATGAAGTATTGGAAATCATCCAGATAGTCCGGCTGGGACGGTACACTAAAACCCCGCAGTTTGGTAAGAACCATGGTATACCCTTCATGTTACACGGTTAGGTACGGTATATTAGTAAAAAGAAAATTTTGATAGAACTAAGTTAGTGTTTCAAATTATTTTATTTGTTATTTTTAAATAATTTATTTTCTGTATAAATACATTATTCCTACATATAACTTCTCTACCAAAAACAATAGTTGATATAAAATTTACAGGAGTTATATAATACTATTACTCATGAATTTATATTTTGTTTCGCAAAAAAATGAGCTTTTCTATATTTTTCGCTAATAAAGAAGAACAAATAGCCGTCACATTATCGCCAGCTGTAGAAAAATTACAGTACTTGATATAAATATACCTGTGTTCCGAGGTATCGTGCACATAACTTTGGAAAATTGATTTAAATTATCCCTTCACCATAGTCCTGGGGTTTCGTCAATTCGAATGTATTTTATCGTTTTGTATGTCATTATTAGTTTATTTGTATCAACAAATACATAAATTAATTCCTGCATAACTAGATACTGATGGATTAAAATCTTAAAAATAAATAGACAAATTAGCACCTGACAACAAAATATAATGTAAATTTTTGTTTTGATGTGGTAACACCGTACAACGTACATACATATATCGCAAGTTGTTACATTATAATTTCTTAGAAAAAATATTTTTAAATTTATTGAAAGGCACACTCAAAAAAAGATTCATCCTCCCTATATCTAGAAAAAAACTTTTCTATATTAATAGATATATCCTACTACTTAATAAAAATGAAGTCAGCGATGAATAATTTAAATTTATTAATTTGTCAATATATTTATTTAAAAATAAGAAACTATGTCTAATAACTTTTATTACTTTTTTGAAAATTTTATAAGATTGTTTTTTTAATCGTTAAAAAGAGTGAAACAATTATTAATTTTGTATCAAATTTAATAAAATGTAGAATATGCATCCTCAAGATGAGCCATATCAAATTTGAAAGTGATCAAGTTATTAATAAAGCGCTCGGAAGAGTCAAATTCATTAACAATAATTATTTCATTATACCTAAAGATGAACCGGTTCTTGTCAAACCTAAAAACAGAGAAAAAATCAATAAGTTGTTATTTAAAAAAAATTTCATTAAATTACATTTTCAATATTTGGTTCCAAATATGACATGATTTTTTCATGGAATGAAAGTTATTATAAATCGATTTTTGTAGAAGTATGTATTTGTAACCTGTCACTATCCTAATATAAATGTTCATTTTTATAAAATGCCATAATAAATAAACATATAAAAGCCTTTTATGTAAATATAGATATAGTTAGAGGTTATGGTTTTTGAAAGCTGTATTTGAAAATATTTTTGGGAAACAATGCGGCCTTACATTTGAAATAAGTACATATAAATACATTAACTTCATAATATACATAGTTAAATTGGAATTTAAAGTTATACTATACATGTTGAAAGTTATTTAAACTGATTAAATTATAGAATGTTCTAACTAATTGATAAAAGTGATCCACAATGATCATTTGGCAATTCAGGAGTAATATTTTTCAATTTTTAAAGATCTACATATATATGAGATATACTAATTTCAAACTTATTCAATAATGTATATATGATTCATTATATGTGCTGTCTAATTCCTTTTATCCATCATATAATACTTTTTTTGCAGTATCACCTAATTAATAGCTAAATAAAAACAATAAACCAATTTAGTTTCAATTATACAACTGCTACTTTGGTAACCTGTATTACCCTGAGTATAGGTAGTATGTCCATATTGCAGGTTTTCAAATTAGATCTCTAACTTCAAGTATTTTTGTGTGTTAGAGATAAGTCGTTATATTTTTTAATGTAGAACATGAAAGTACATCTACTTTGAAAGTTATACCTAGATGACTATAATAAATTAAAAATATCTTGGATTTTGAAAAAGAATTACCAGACTAAGGATGGGTTTAGGTACTATATAGACTCATGGACTCGTATTCGAATATAAATGGGAAAATACATCCATATTAACTGTAAAAGCGGGTTCTTTGTGGACAACTAAGTAATTGCAAAGATATTAAAAATGCTGGGTTCTCCGAAATAAATCCGATTCGACCTAAAAAAATAAATGTAGTTTGAAATTTTTGATAGAGATCTGATGTGATGATTCTCTATCATTGTTATCTGTGGAGTTATTATCGGTCTAATAATTTTGCAAATTATGAAAAATAATTACAAAAAAGAAGCAATTAACTAATTTTCATAAATTGCGCTTATAAAAACTGGAGAGCTTCATTCTAATTAGTTTTATATAATATTTAATATTCTATCAAAACATATTTTCCTTTGCTAGTATTTACTGTCGACGGCGAACATATGTTTCTCATTACTTTAACGCATTATAGCAACAACTTGTATTTCCAAGAAATCTTTAGAGCCCAACCTGCCTACCACGCTACTACTTATACAACATGATTGTCATGTACAAAAACAACAACAAAGGAAATTATGTTGTCGCACCCTGTATATACCCAAAGTTTGATAATTATTTAAATTTTTAAACCCAATAGTAACGATTCAAAAGACAACAAAATATAATTTGATAAACAATAAATACATAAACTTTAAGCAAATTTATTTGTTACAAATTTGCCACACTATTAGATTGATGGGGATAAACGTAGATTAAAGAGTCCTCTATTTTTTCCCCCATTGAACACTTGTCAATTTTTTTTTCCCCTAGACCGAGTATTGAATTTTATTAAACTTGTCAGCTTAAGCATTTACTTTCACTTTTCTGGGGATCTTTTCAAATCGAACAATTTCAAAAAAAGAAAAGCAGAAATAAGTTTATAGAACAAACACAAAATTTAAATACATTATAAGATTAGAATGAAACATATCAACAGATTGAATGATTATTACATACATAAAATCGACAATAATTATAACAATTTGTCAACATTTGGATTCTAATTAGTAAAATTTAATCTTCAACCTAATGTTAAAGGGTTTTATTGAAAATCTATGGTGGATGCCCATAGTCAAAACAACACCAATGTGGTTTAAAAATTTGGATAAAATCCATTTAAATGAGGAAGGTAGACAAAACATCAACATTTTTAGGTGTTCAATATGACAAGTAGATAAACTTGGAAAAATCAAGCCTCCCTATGTTTTGCTTCATCCAATTTGTTTTTGAAAAACACATCAAAAATTAATGAGATATTTAAATTTTAATATTTTACGTTATTAATATTAATGCATAAATATGCAGAAAATGTATTTATTTTTAGAATTATGAACGCAAGTTTTGCTTTTTCTATAACTTTATGACCAGCAGTTTCGTCGCTATCCGATTTGGGGAGAGAGCCTCAATCCCTCCGGCCCCTTATAATTCTTATCAAGTATATATATGTTGTAATTTGTTTCAGCAAATTGTACAAATTGCAAATAAAAAGTAAAACAAGATGGCCTATTTCATTTCAATTTTCGCACACATGTATATAATAAAGATTGATGAAATAACAATCCTTTATAATACTAACATTTCCATACATGGTTTTTCAAAATTATCTCGAATCATCAACCAATAACTTTTATATTTCGTTTCCTTGTTTGTCTTGATACTTATTATTTTTATGGTACCGCAATCTCCTATTTAAAAACAATTACATTTCTATCCACCATATAATCTATGTGTTTCTGATACATACTGTCCATTCCATGGTAATCTAATGAAAATGAGAATGATTGTCTTGTAAAAAAATCCTTGAAATGATTCTAGTCTATTATTCAATTGCTCCTTTGTGTTTGAAAAAAGTCTTAAATTTATTTCTTGTTAAACGTAGATATAACAATTATTTCTCATTCAGAAGAAATAGTTTGACTTAACAGTTTATAATTGTTAGGCTTACACAATCATCAGTAAGAATAATCTTTATGAAAAATATAAAAAACAAAAAACAATCTACATATTATTTAAAACTTGACATGCGTAATCTCATTAATTTAAAAAGTTACTAGATGTCTTTTGTTGACACCTGTCAATTTTTCTGCCACCCCCTTACTTATTAGAGTTTAGAATATTGATTGGTTGAATTCGAATTAGATTTTTTTTGTTCTGAACATTACTTACAAATTAGAACTAATCATTCAATTGATTTTTCGTCTTTTTATAAATTTATTTTCCAAAAAAAGGTTGCAAGATTTAAAGGTGAGATGAATATTACTCTTATATATAAAATATTAACATCTGTTATGCGTGTAAACGCATTGATTGCTAAAAAACCCGGTTTTTTTCTTCTTTTATAATCTACAAAGGCCAATAGTAAATTTTTTAATAAAACAAAAAGTAATTTTAAAGGCTTGGTGTTTTGATTAAAAGTATGTTTGATGAATCTCATAAGAAATAAACTTCATGTTCTCAATCGCTCGCAAAATCAATTTTTATATAATTTATAACAGTTTTTAGATCAAAATAAAATCTTTTTGTGGTCGATTCTGATTAGTTTCACGATTTTAATGTCCATAAATGACAAACTGAAGATATAAATATCCTATAGGTGACATATTTACACGTATTACAACGGTAATCAAAGTGATTTTTGGAGATAATCATCCCATTATGGGTGAAAACAATGTGCCCACCATATTTTTCAGATACCAACCCACAAAACTTTTCCTTCTTGCTGCATGTCGAGGCCAGGGTCTTTTGAACAAGGCACTGCATCTCGAAGCTCTCGAGGCTTCTGTTGATAAGCATTGGTACTCCATGAGCACCAATTTACACCTTTATTATCACCTGTTAAAGCTTCCAATAGCGCATTTAGGGCATTATTAAAGTCGCAGGAGGCTACATAAATTAAAAATTGCATCACATCTGGTAACACCTTTACAAATTTGATTTTATGTAGCTAACATGTATAAGTGATATCTTCAATTACGCACTCGGTATGAAGGTTGTTCTTGTTTTATTTATCTTGTATAATTACAGTTAGAGCAAACAAGTTAGATAATATAAATTCAGCATTTAATTTAGATTCATGAATTCAAGAATGTGTGACTGATTGGATTCTAAATATCCATACAAATCAATACATAAACACTCCTATAGGTACAATGTATGTATTGATTTTTGAGATGAATGTCCGGATTATGTATTTTATAATTCCCTTATACATATATGTGTTTTTTTTTCATAAAAGAAAACCACATTTTTCAAACCAAAGGCATAAATATATACTAACAAATAAATAACAAAACAAAGAAAACGTTACTTTGATTGATTGTCATACCAAATAATTTATTACATTATACTTTCAGAGTGAGTAGAATATTTTCTTTAGAGGAATAATATTTCGTTTTTTTTCCGGAAATGACGTAACAATAAAGTGATTTCAGACATCCCAAGAGAAATCAAGTACATACATAATGAATCTTTCAAAACTAAACAAAATATCAATTACTTAATCAGCTCTGCACCTTGGAGAGTTGATACTATGTAACGAGAAAAAATATACCTACCTAGACTTATTTTCTTAAAAAAGGTTAACCTTACATAAGCAATGATCCTTTGTATGGGAATAAAACATGTGTTCCTTGTCAATAATTGTATTATAAATTCGGGGGAAAATATATATATTAACAATAGTGTACTTTAATATAAAGGAACAAACAAAAGAATACTAATTAATTTAGTCATTTTTTGTTTATGAATGAACACACTACTTATTTTAAGACACTACATTCATAATCGAGTAGATATCACTAGGTTTTAAGACATATTAAGACAATTATAATATTTTTTGAAATATGTACATATGCCTACTACATATATTTATTATTTTGTAATTTGTAAATAAATGTTAACATAAAAACAATATGAACAATATTCAAGAAAAGGATAAAAAATAATTACGGAATTAATTATTAAGTGAGACGGAGTCGACAACAATTGGAAAGTATTATTTCAGAAGTAGGAATCTTTCCATTAAAATATCATTCTTGATTTCAAGGTGAGACGGAACAAATGGAAAGATGGCAAAAAATTCATATACCCATTTTCTTGAGACAATGGACTCAAAAACAATTAGGGACGGCACATTCTGTATGTCCAGTCTAGGTTAAGTTTTATGGTTACCCAAAAGTGGTTCACTTAGTGCACATGAGCACTGATTTTTGTGCGAATATTACAAAGCAGCAATAAGGATTGGCTTGTAACGCCACCACTTATGTACACAAAAATGTTACTTTAAAAAAGAGTGCTTTATTTCTAAAGGGTTTTTTAAACTTTACACAGGAAGAAGTAGAACTGTTGCACACCTATTAGTCTGAAAAGACTCATCTTCAGATCCCACGAAGAATTGGAAATATTTGATGTGAATGGAACGCTTATTGTGAAAATAAAATGACACATCTAATAAATAATATTTATATTTAGTAGTCGATACATTCTGTTTTGAGGATACTTTAATATTTGGCTCCAACCACTATAATGACAAAAATCTTCACACCCGTCCTATAATTCAATAAATAAGTAAGAAAGAAAAATAGTCAAAAAATCAATCAATGTACAATCCGAGTAAATCAATCATTTATAGCAAATATGTGGGAGCTCCTATGTACCTGGTCAAGTTGTGATCGATACTCTTTAAACCCAATCTTGTCTATGACTATAATTATCATCAAATATAGGCAATTATTATTTTTGTTCTGCAAAATGGCATTCAGCAAAATTTCTTGAAAAGGTGACCCTGTTATTAACAGAGAAAATGATGTATAAAACGAAATAACTTTTCCACAAAATTATGTCCATCTTTCGTTTTTATAATATCACAATCAATTTTGGGTACCTTCAATTTCAATTTGTAGCACTTGTATGGGGTCAATAAAAATAATTTGTTGATATAAATGAACAATAATTTATGAAAGAATACAGATTTTATTCACTCAACTTTGAGAAAATTCATTCTTACTTGCTTTTGTGTTGATGAGCCACAAATGTTAATTTTTAGCATCATATGTACATAAAAAAGCTAAATCAATCGAACGCAATTAAATATCACAAGAGAGAATGGAAAATAAATGAACAAACATATATTTGTTCTAATTGATTACGACTATTTATACTTAATGTCTGGATTATATTGAATACATACAATTTCATTATTTATTTATTTTTAATTGAAATGATAATAACTCTAATTCTTTACTTTAATGGGTCTCATTTATTTCATTATACAAATATATATGTATAAATATTTTATTCAATCGTACAAAGTAATTACATACATATATTGGTACATTGAAGGCTACCAGGAAAGTGTTTCATAAGTCGCTGTTGCTCCTGCTATACTGCTTCCAATAAAATCACTTTGTTGAGCTGTGACGCCGAATAATTTCATCATCATTTATATTGTATTTTTGTTTTTTAGAGATTTTTTTAAACATAAATTTATTTACGTAAAATAAACATTATAATTTAAAAGTAGTAAATAAATCAATATATAAATTAAATAATTAATATAATAAATTATTAAATATTTAAACATAATAATTAAAACTTCAACTAATAAAAATGTTTATAGGATCCCTATTTAAAAAATTATAACGAAATAAAAAATAAGTTTACAACACAAATTTCAAAACATTACTGTAGTATTATTTTCTGTTGTTCCTTTTTTCATTGAGCAGAGATGTTGTCTTACTACATTTTCATATATATTTAAGGAGTATCCTATTCTTGTCAAGACTCTCCATTATCGATATTGATGTCTTCTCCATTCATCAAGGTCATTTTTATTAGACCTTGCTATCTACAAGAATGACTATATTTTTGCTATCAAGGGTTAATTTTGAACTTTTTTTGTGTTACTTGACGCCGTTGATACTAGTCAATAACCCTTTGTCATTCTATAATTCCATTGTTTCTGTACCATCTCATTCACTCTGTTAATTATTTCCCGGAAAGACGGACATTGGAAGAAGAGGTGTTCTAAATTTTTGATCCTAAAGGCATAGAAAGAACAGTATTTATTATACACTGCTGATTTGTCAGTGTTGAATTAGGAGGTATCCATTCGATATCGGAACCACTTTTGTTCATTAGAAGTAAAAAAGTATCCTAATAGTGTTTTTGGATCCTTACCAAGGCCGAAAGGAATTTTTTTTATTTTATCTTGTTATAATACACGTTTAAAATGATATATAAAAATATAATTCATTAGTCTTCCTATAGAGGTCATGAGACGCACCAACATATCCATCAGCCCTACTGAAATGCTGATTTTTTTAAGGTGCAAATTAGCGAAATAGCTTTGGCAAAGTATTTTCTTCAATTCTAATAATTCTAACTAATCGGATCCCCTTTTTAATAATAATAGATATGATGAAATGGAGTGTCTACTGAGGTCTGACAAAGACAAGATAATTTAGAATATTTGATGAATAATTTTTACATAACTTTGATAATTACACTTTCAAAAATCATTATAAATCTGAGGTGAATAAAATTTCAAATAACTGAGAATTAATTTGAGTTCTTTTGAGTTAACAGTTTATTGTTCAGAGAAAGATTGTAAATTCATATGATTATGTATTTGGATCCATATCTCTTTTTGAAACATTCGAACGGACATACTTTTAAAATTTCGTGGCATGGTCTAGAGATATCAATAACTTAACAGAAAGTTAGAAATACATCCGGAAGCGTAGATTTAAGAAAAGTTCACGGATTTTAAATTGATTTTTTTGAATATTTCCACTGAATAATTACACTTTTTTACAAGCTGTAATATTAAATTGCTATTTTATCCCTGTTATTTTTAATTGTGAGGTTCCATTACACAACCCTGGAATGGCGGAAACAAATAAAAACTATTTTATATCTCAAATCTCTAAGTAGTAATGGCGGGGTAATAAGAAAAAAGGCAACACTTTTCAATATCTTACTTTTCAGTCTCGAGAAAGCTGTTGGTATCTACATCCACACTGCCTAAAACATCAAAAAAATAATTAAAGACACATACAGCCAAAACTTATGTAGCAACAACATGGCTGACTTCTGGCTTGCCTTCATTGGGCACTCTTCGAGCTCTGACCTCAACACCCTGAACTTTGTAGTTTGAGACGTTTCGGAGAAAATTTCTGCTGCACCTTTTATTTAAATTTGAATTCTCTCCGAGCTGCCATCATAACAGCTCAAGAACAATACCTTTATCTTCAAGAGTTTTCAATCGGTTCGCAGCCGTGATGAGGCTTTTATTACTTGTGAAAGAAAACAAAGTGAATAAAAAATATATTATTGAACATATCACAAATTATGTTTGGAGTGGTTTTTTCTTGAATCCAAGACGGTTTTTGAAATTTAGTCATGCTTTTGCAAGTTTTGGCACACCATTCTGTAAATGGCCCTTACATGCACTGGACAGGTATGTGTGTCCTAACAATCAAAAAATAATCTATTGTGCTTTTTTTCCACAAACAATTTCTACATTATATTCTTAAGTTAATTATCTTTATTTTTTTAATTAATTCTTCTTCTAATAATCACTCAAATCAATCCCAAATTGAATTAAAGTTAGCTTGTCATAATTTAAATAATTAGTATGGGATAGATTGTACGTTTTGAAATGTATTTAATTAAATAAAGGCTATAAGTCCATGTCCAAAATTTATTGGATATATCAATCCAGCTTTAAAATATAGCTCATAATGTATTGACACATAAGGCCGTTTATATTTATTAATTAGTCTAATTAGTTGGGAATTTCTTATATTCTTAATTTTGGTGAAAGATTGAACCCTAAGTTTACTCGTAAAAATATTAATCATATTATATATAAATAATTTAATAGTCTCTTCTACAAATTCAAAAATTAAGGACATATAGATATTATTTAAAACCACTCCTATATGAAATAATATGTATATTTACAAAAATGTATGTATTTACGATTATTTCCTTGATCGTTCGTGGTTAGTTTATCAATTAATATACATAATGTATAAATATAAATATTTTATCGATTTCCATGTTAAATTGTACAAATAAAATAATGCTTAAATAAATTTGATTTTTTTCCCCCTCCTTTGATCAATATAGATTTAGAGAATCTTCGTACTGTTATTAAGGGTCATGTATAAAGTACAGAGTGTAATGAACGGGATCCCCACATATGCAGTTAACAAGAAAAGTCGGCAATATATGAACTCCCCTGGTACGAGGAAGTTTTTAGTACTAAACCTGTAAAATGGAAGAAATCATTGTTTAAAGCTCAATTTTTAAAATTTTTACTTTGTTTTTTTAGTATGGCGAGAACAATAATACTATATTTTACTCTTCATTAATTACAAAAAATAATGTAGGCCAGACAAGATACTTGTAAAATTTAATCTTAACCGGGTATTTACTTAATTTTTAGTCCAACTATTTCAATACTATAAAATTTAATTAATTGGAGCATCACCAATATTTATTCAGTAACCTTTGTAAAATAAGTAATAATAAGTTTTTAAGTCTAAGTATCAAAACAAATACTTAGAGAACACTCATCTCTATGCAAAATCAAGCAATTATATTATATGAATATATGGGCATAGATTGAACAAACTCATCAACATCTACAAAAATTATTGTTTATCTTAGTATTTAACTTATTATATATAACACAATTTTGAGGAGATTATACCGTTCCATACAGGGAGTCAGAATAATAACAAACAATATGTTATGTGATATCCGTAGTATTTGAAACCGTATTATGTGGATACCTTCTGTACTTTAATTTATGTAGTTTGGGTTCGCCTCCTTTTTGCAAGGTTACATTCCAGATAGCCTCTTGTGGCAACACTACAATTTGGTTATTTTTACTCCTTACTGATATAATCCAATACAATTTGTTAATGTAAACTAAGAAAATAAGCTTATTTATAACAATGCACTCATTTTTATCATATATTACTTTGGATTGACGTATTTTGCAGTGGAGCTATGCAATATACAATCCGGAGCTGATATATGTATAATTTAGGTGATTTAAAGTTTGTATGACTAGGTATGTGTATAAAAATATATTTTCAAAAAAAGGATAAATATAATATTAATTGAAAAAAGTTAAACAACAATTTTGAATAAAAAAAACATATTTATTTCTAGGTATTGAAATATATAGCAAGCAGCAATATAATTTCCTTTTTTTCAAAAGGCAATACATCCAAGTTTTAAATATCAAATAAGATTTATTTTTTATTCATAATAAAAATACACATTTAAACTTGAGTTTAACATAATTTTGAGATTTAGATCAGATAGTGACATCCCCCATTGTGATTCAACTCAACTTTTGTTTTTTAATACCCAAGGTTTTTTCATTTTTTTTGTTTCTCTTTAAATAACTTTTTATTTTGTGGCTCAAAAGAAATAGCAATAACGTACAAAAAGAAGCAAAATTAAATATATAAAACCTATCATATGTATTTATAATTGTTGATCATTATTTGACGATTTTATAAAGGTTTTTACATTTTGAGGTTTTTCGAAATAAATCTAGTTTGAATTATTCGATTTGAACAAATTGCACCAATTTAGAGTTCTTGCATCACATTAAATCTAAAAAAATTAACTTTAGTACTCTAAAATGATTATTTGGTAAGTTATTTGAGATCAAATAATTTTGCAAATTTGAAATTATGAAAAGATATTGAAAAAATCATATTAGAACGATAGAAACTGAGGCAATTAAGTTATGTTCATAAAATTGTATTAGTAAATACTTAACAGTTAAACTCAAATTAAATAAATTTTATACAATATTTGTTCATTTATTGGTGGAGAAATGAGCAAAGTAAAACTATATTACATTGCCCTATGAACCCTTCCCAATTACTGATATTATTTGTCGTTGAGGTTCTAGGTCAAATTTTCATGGAGTATTGGCCAATAGAAATATGTAACTATACTCGACAAAATCCTCAAAAAGATGCAAACAATGGGGAAGGGTCCATAAGGCTATTAAGTATATGTTGATGGAAGGCAAATGCACGTTCCTCACTACTGTAACCCATAATAATGACTGAATGTCCGAATCAGGCTCTCTAATGAAACCATGCCCACTCTTCATCTACTTCTACGGTCAGATTGCCACGCATTATAAAAAACGAAATTATATTGTCGTACCCCCTATAATGTTAAGTATTAGTAATCCAAAATATTCATAAAACTTTTCCTTCTGTATTTCAAGCTGCACAATTATTCTTTAACAAAAATAACAGATGTACTTTTTATATTTTTAAAGAATACATTATTATAAATATACTTATGTCTATCATTATTTTATTTCATGAAATTACAAAAAACGAAACTTAATAATATTAAAATGCATGATTGTAATTGTTTATAAAGAATAATTGACTAATTAACAATATGATATCAGTCTGTAATTCCCTCTTTTCAAAAATTAAATAACAAAATACATTATGTCTTTTATTTTTTGTTCGCTGGGTTTTCTAATTACATAATATGCTTACAGTTATGCCTATGATATTTGTATGCCACTTTCAAGGACTTTGATTTACTATAAAATAAAGCTGATTTATTTATAATAACCGTTCATAAAGGTGCTCTTTTTAGCTATTTAAAAAAAATGTATATTATGCAATACATAATATGAATTAGTACATATACAAATAAAAAACGAACAAGCGTGAAACTTAAAATAAAATGTGATATCAAAAGAATGTTATAATATTTTTGAGCGTGTATTTATAAAACACAATGGTATTATATGTCTTTTAAGTTAGACAAACTTACATTTTCATTTATTTAGGGTAAGGATATTTTAGGGATTATATGCTGAATAAATTTATTAAATGAATAAATAAACTATTAAGCCTTATAGTAGTGTTAATGTTATTATTATTATTATTATTTTGAAAGTATAAATAGTAAGTTCTATAACGAACTTCATACTGAATTAACCCAAAAATTGCAGTAGTATTGCTAAATTACGAAAATGTTAATTTTTTTGGAATGAAGAAAAAACAATTCCAAACCAATTTGTTTAATATTATATGTAGCTATATTTTTTATTCAATATGTCCTTCTAATAAATATTATTATTTTAAAACGTCTCAAATTGGACACTTTTTAACATAACAAATAAAATTATTCAACACAACACTCTGAATCGCTTTTTCAAACAACTAAACTATATAATGAAGGACTTTATTATTTGCACACAATACATAATAACTAGATCAAACCTCCGACTCTAAGCAGTTGCTATATAGTTAGTGGATCATTGAGACTATCCATAAACTATACAAAAGTTCTCGTTTTCCCAAAAATTATCAAAAAGATTAAGTTTTTTCGCTACCAACTTATTGAGGTATGTATAAATCCTGGACAAGCAGAATAGAGGACAAGTATGACTTTATTAATGATTAGTTTGATTTTGATTTTTGTTGCAGTTTTTATAGGAAGGAGATGAAATCACCAGTCAGTCAGTCTTGCAGATTGATGTTTGAAACAAAGCCTGCAAGAGCCCACATTTATGTTTTCTGTGACATTCGTAAAATAAATACTAAGAGTTTTTCTACACCAAGCCTCAAAAGGAGTAACTTTCAGTCTCTTTCTAGGTTTCTAGGATTATCTCCCTTTCAAAAAATTGATATTCCAAAATATATAACTGTAATTATATATATAAGATGCATCACTTCAAAATACATTAATATTAAATTGCACTAATTAACCCTTAGATGTCCAGGTTTCTGAGGATTAAAAACTAAGTTCAAATAGAAGTTCAAGTCTACCTATATGTGACCTCCAACACAAAAACAAAGGGAAATATTTTTTTATAAAATCATAAATATGAGCAATATTTTATTCTTCCATGAATAATCGTCAATATTTTGCATCGAATTATTATAATTAATTTCTTTTGCAGACAACACAAATTCCATAATTAAAGAATTAAAAATAGAATAATAATAATATGTGAATAGCCAGATTGCTGTCAATATATATTCTCTTAAATCAAATAGAGGTTAGATATTTAATGTTTATAGTTATTGGGTATCTTCACTTATCTCACAAATTTGAATACGAAGTGTATCAATGTAAATGACACTTGTAAAAATTAATAGTCACAATTAAAGAATTATAAATTTGTAGACGTTATTTGAAAGACCATCTCGAGATCAAATGAAGTCTTATAAATCAAGCAACAGTAATTAAGTATGGTTGATACTCTTACATATCTCTAATTATTCTAGAAATTTGAATATAATCCCATAACTGATTGAAATATGTTCAGAACATAGAGGTATACATTTATGAAGTAAAAAAGTTATATGCTTTTCTTGATATTTATTCAAAATTGTTTTAGTATTGACGCACCCCAAATGTAAAGTATGTTTACTTGATTTTGTGTATGTATATTATTTCAAGATTTCTTTTTTAATAATCATTTGGTTTCAGTATAACTTTAAGTATCTATGGAGTCCAGATAATCATTCCAATGAACTAAGCTGCAGGAAGATTGCTCCATGTACGACCATTTATAAATGATCTCTTAAATATTAATGAAATTACTATATTGGAGAACAAAGTAAAGTTATTAAAAGATTAGATGCATTATCTCAGTATACCTATATTTACATTATGTATATGATGATTGAAAGTATAGTGTTACAACTCAAATAACTTCTTTTTTAATCCGTTCAATGCTACTTTACAAACATCTCGTGCTGACTCATACAAAATTACTTTGTATGGCCTAAACAAAGGGGTATTGTCCATACATCTTGCTCCATTATTAAAATAATATAAGACACTTTACATATGTAAGTATTCAAGTAAAATACATCTTTGACTAGCAAAAATATTATGAAGAAATAGTAATCCTTCCATATTTGAGATTTAAATTATAATAAATATACGGCATTAGGTGGTGAATTAGTTTTTAATCATACTAAGGACATATGGGGTTCCTATTGTTATAAATAAATCGAGTAAAAAAATCGCTATAAAATTTGTTTCCTATAATATCTCCTTCATAAAAAATAAATAAAATATCATTAAAATATTATATACAATATTTAAAAAAAATTGTTATAGGTAATTTAACTTTATTCAAGGGAATACAAAAAATTGTTTCCGTTGAATAAATTGCATTTTTCAGATAAAAGGGATTGACATAAAGGAAAAATCTTTTTGGATATAGTTGATGCTGTTATTTGTATGCATTGTCCAAAATTGCAAAAATATATGAAGGAGATCAAATGAATATATATATATTGCATTTCTTGCAATTGTGCTTTTAGATAATATAGTATCAGTTCACTTTCCGTTAGCAAACTGGGATATTATACACCTCAACATATAGAAATATGGTGCTTTTTTCGTATCAAACTACGTTTCATCTCATTAAACATTAACACTGATTATATAAAATTCTTCATTCATGTTGATAATAGGGGGAGGGGGTTATATATAAAAATGAACAAATTAAATTTTATTCAAACTTTTTGGATCCACGAAAATCCTTTAAGCACTACGGAAGAAATATTATAAAATCTTTATCAAAAAGAAAATTTAAATATTTTTACTATAAGAATAAAAAAATGGTATCTTCCTAATACACCAAACTCATGTTGTTTAAGCTATTTTAAAATTAGATAATGTTTTTTCTTGATATCTTAAATTCATACAAGTATTTGAAGCATTTCAAGTAATATTTACGAGTGCAAAATGTATGGAATAGTTATTTTAAACGATAAAAAATTAAAATGATGTAATTATCTTTATGAGTCAACTATTTATCTTGTAAGTAATTACGTTTTATGTATATGTTTTTCCCCCAGTTCACCATCTGCTTTATAAAAATGTTAATCTACGGAGGGTTTAAAAGTTAATATATTTATGTATATTGGAATTTTTTTATTCCATTAGGAGATCAAAAATAATTGGTGAAGTAAAAAAGATCAATAATCATTTTTTCAAAATATGGGGTTTGTAGTGTGTATGATGCATGGTGTGAGTTCAGCACTAATTTTAAAATTGACTTCTGCACAAAAATTATCAACAAACTGTTGCAATTACTTCCTCCCCCCTTTGTGCAATCGGTTTACACTAGATGGCGTTCGATAGATAAAATTTCGTACTACAAAATTGACAGTTTTTTTATTGTTTGATTCAGCTTTGATTGAGTGGTCGTCAAAGATGGACACCAACAAAGAGAAAATACTCTATGTTTTACAGTTTTTCTTTGATAAAGGGAAAAACGCAAGCCAGTCAGCAAAAAAAGTGAATAGTATTTATGGTCCTTACACTTATACGCAATTTTAGTTTAGTCGATTCCGTTCCTGTAAGTTTCATGGCAAAGATACACCTGGTTTTGAAAGGCCAACTGTCAAAAATATGAATAAAATAATGGAAATTGTCGAGTCCTACTGTCATTATAGCACTATTTCGATTGCTAAGAAGATAAATATTAAAGGAAAAAAATTCAGAAACACATTTGGATTTCTTTTTATTTAATATTTATCAAATAAATTTATATTAAAAAAGTAGTGATGAGACAATTTCAAAACAAATCCCGATGCTAATTCCGCTTTAAATTTCTAAGAATTAGAGTTGATAAAATAAACCTTCTTCTTTAATTAATGTAAATATTATTGACACTAAATAAGAAAGTCGATTCCTCTGCCTTGCAAGCTCTTTTCATGGCGAATTTTCCCAGGCCGATCCCACGGTAAACTTTCCCTTGGTAAATCGTCCAAAGGCAAGCTTTCTTAGATCCTATGAGACAACCTGCATTACATTTACAAAATCCTTTCCCGAAAATAACAATTGCTACACCGTCCCTATGCATTTATTACACGTTTGCTCACGTTCAGTTTATGCCCAATTTGTTTCTTCACAGTTTTCCAGCATTAAAAATCATAACTCTTTTATTTTTTTAAATTATAAGACTCATGTCATAAAATCTCTTGGTCGTTTTTTATCGTGACGGATATATTTCATTTTTTTTCTTCATGACTTTCATGAAAAGTAATAAATAGATCAGTCATAGTAATAAATAACAGTATATAATCAGAAATAAAACATTATTTTCCTGATGCCAATTCCAAAAAAAAAAGCACCCGATTCTACGATTCCAAATAATCGTCACATCACTATTAAATACTTTATTTTTTCAAAAATATATTATCCAAATTTTTTTATGTTTATTATATAAAAAAATAATTTATACTCATAAATAAATGACATTAAAATACTAAGAAATGGATTATAAATTTCCCCGCACGCTCAAAAATCAATTGAAATTATAACAAACTCTTACTAATAAAGAAAAAAACTTAACTAATCACAAGAAAATTATATATTTTTGGAGTAGGCAAAGAAGGATCTCTACTCCTTCGATTTGTTCTCACAGTTATATATTTAGAGGATATTGGAAGTGGATGGAACGTCTCATTATGTAGAAGAAGTTGTTAGTTTATCTCTTACAGAATATCAAATTACTTTTAATCCAATTTTTTAAACAGGAAAATATTAATTTTCCTCTAAAAATGGCTAAATATATTAGAATAAATATGTTGCATATAATTTTTCCATATACTTTATAAAAACAAATTTTATATTTACAGCAACTGTTCTTTTTACTTATTAGTGCAAAACAAAATTATTTAATTAGATATATATTTTATTAGTAACCAATTCATTAAAATAATTAGGAAAAATATTAAGATGAAGATCAAAACAACGTATTACTGATTAAAAAAATAATTTATATTATTTCAAATTTCCATGTCTTATTTATTAATTTGTGAATGGCTATAAAAAATATATATTTTCAACCCTTTGATTAAAGATTAAATATATTTATTCATTTTAAAAATACATTTATATAACAATAGAAACATTATTATCATGTTTTGATTTAAAAAAAAAAAACAATCTAAAATGAAGAAATGATAAATGCATGTTTAATTAATATAAGGTCAACGACAAAAGGATACAAAATAAAAAGTGGTAAATCCAGAGATCTGATAAAAAAAATTATGTCATGAGGAGACGATCTTGAGCTAGTTCTGACGAATAATTATTAATAACCGTTCTAAAACATTGTGTATTAGAATCTCCCATCGTAAGGATGTTACAATATCCAATTTAAGGGACTCAATCTATCATGAAAATTTCTTAAAACTTCTTCCTCCCCCATGCTAAGATAATTTTTAAATATTGGAAGATTAAATAAAAAGAGGTCCCTAATTCTTTTTGGCAAAAATAACCTATGATTTTACTGGGACTTGTTAGTAAAAATATAAGACGTCTCCAGTCTGTACCACAGCAATTTTTGACGTGTGAAAGGTGTCTTCAATATGACGTTTATTATTTTTTGTTCATTATTTAAGAGATAGTTGGGGTGTTAAAACCTCCCTTTAAAAGAAGAATGTTTGCCTATATTTAATGTAAATTAATTTCAAAATGCTTAATAAAATAAATAAATATGAATTTAAATGCAATTACATTATTTTTCCCGCACTATTACTATTTTGAATGTAGAAAGTTCTCATCTTCATAGTAGAAATTCAACCAGCCTCCCAATCATAAACTATCGAGCTAATATTAACAAAGTTTTAATTGATGTGGTACCATATGTATTGCTCTTACCTTCTCCTCGCACATGAATAGTCCAAATACTGAGCCGTGATAAATTAAATTATCGATACTTCTCTTGTTAGTATTTTGGTACATACATATTTGAAATCAATTGACTTTTAGCCGAGTTGGGACCCATTGAAGTGTGTTAATTCTTTGAAAAGGGCCTACATTTTTTGGAATAAATACCCAGACAAAAAAATAAATCAAAATTGGTTATAAACATGTCTTAAATTTCCAAAAATGAGTAAATTTGAAATGGAATTCCTCTATTATTTAAAAAAAGAAAAAAAGATTTTTTTTCACTATATGCTGATTTTAGACAAATTTTATTTATAGAATGATTCTATTTTCAATAAAATATAGGGCAATTTATAATATAGATTAAAATGAAAATCTAATGCCTATTGCAGAACATACAATATTGTAAACGCAACGCTCTAAGGAGTTTAATCCATACCTATTCTTCACTTTTTTTTTTGTTAAATGAGACTAAATTAGCAGTGATATTGATTTGATTGTACATTTTAAAGAAACACACATTATTCCATATTAAGTGTTAACATTTGAATAAATAAAATGTAAATTGTGTTGGATTGGTCTTAGGATTGATTTCCTAATCAGTTTTTTTTATCGGTTTGATCTTTTTTACCATTAAGGTTTTAAAAACCAATAAGTCATGTCTTCAGTCCTAGTAATCTTTATATTTTCTTCACTCCTACCTAGGATTAAAAAATATGAAAACTAATACAATAATGAATGATAGCTAAACGTACATATAATAATACTTTCAAGCAACACACTTCTTTAAACTTAAGTTATCTTGTCCCATTGAAAGAGGTTATGAAAAACTTTAACAGTTTAAATAACATAATTAATAACTAGGTAATTTTAACTATTGTAGTTACCGTAAACACCAAGAAGGACCATTTTTAAGACTTACTTTTGTTAGAACTAGACTGTTTTATTAGAAGTTTTACAATCATCCAATTTAAGTCAAATGTCCCCAGCTCTGTTTCATAACTTTTTGTCAACGAGTATCCAACTGCATAATTCCGTTCTTGTAGGAGCCCTTGTATCTATTGACAAAAAATATTGACGGTAAAAGACTTCAAATATATTCCTACCAATTAATTCAATCAATTTCTATCTCATAAAAAACTTTTGCTCTACTCATTCATGACATGTTAATCACTACCAATAAAAAAAATATAATTATTTTAATATTAACTCTAATTTAAAATAAAAGTATTTTGGACCGTTATTTTAAAGTGATTACGAGACTCAGCCCACCTTTGTGTGTATGTCTATATAAAAATATATATAATAAACTCACAAAACAATTATATCTACGTTGTCAAATATGTGCGTACCTGCTACATACAGGGTAGGGATTTGAAATGAGTACATTTAGGAAAAATATATATCATAATTTATTTTCCCAAAATTAATTCAGTAATCTTTTGCTCTTACGTGACAGGGTCATGCTGAATTCAATCGCTCAAACGTACCACCTCCAGATTTAACCACAAACTCCAACCTGCTACGGAGTCTTGAACAGACCAACTCCCTGTCCGTGTTTGTCAATGCCTCCAGAATGGAAGACCGCAAGGATTCAAAAATGTAAGGTGCATATTAATTAGACAATATCTCTCCAGACCCCCCCCCACTACATGGCAGTGCAAGGGGTTCCGACCCGGTTACCTAGGAGACTCAGTTTCATTTCCCCCAAAAAAACAAAAATCTTAAAAATGTTTGTCTTTTCAGAATAAATCCATTTACAAGTACCTGATTTGTACAAACTGCAGCTATTTATCATTTTAGCATGCCACTGGATCTGTTAACTTGATTTTAATCTCTCTAGCATAATTAAATTCGAATATATTTACAACCATGGGTGCACATTCGGCACGAAGGCACAAAATCTGGGAGGTAGAACGTTCGTATTCAGAGGACATCTCAAGGATTTTGTATTTTTAGGATCCGTTTTCAAGGCTGAATCTTATGAACACATTTTTATAAACAAAGATCTACGGTTTGCTAAAATTTTGAGGTCTACACGTGAACCAAATTGAAAATGCTTATCTAGTACACACCTTATATGACAAAATGATCATACGTCATGCAATATTTAAATTATATTAAGTGAAGACCCTTTATTTGGTTTCATGATGTCATAGTTACATAATAAAAAAGCCTAACCTTTTCACTCTTATTGTACAAACTATGTATGTATTTATATGAACATATTTATTTTTCTTACATAGGGAGTCAACATTTTCCCAGAATATTAAGAACTCTGTGCCTTTTTTAATTTTTATTTTTACTTTGTTACTTATTTTTTGTTAATTATCTTTTGTGTCATGATATAATTACATGACTTAAGTTATGATTAAACATATAATAAACAAGGTGAGGTTATAAAAAAGCAGAAATGCTTAAAGCAAACAATGCATAATGAAGACATATTTTCCCTTTTATATTACTTAAAACAATGAACACTAGTGAAGAAATAATTTAGGGGAAAGATCGAATGGTCATTTGTGTATGTACCGTACTTAGTTTTCCCATGTTATAAAATATATAAACAGATTCGACACGAATCTTTTTTTTTTTTTTTAAGTAAAAGATATGTGCCTCGTCAACATAAACTAAATTTTGAACAAAAATGATAAAAGAAAATCCCAATATATATTTTTTTTTCCTAAACAGCAAGTTATTTATTTATAATTGTTAGATGTATAAAAAAATAATAAATACATAAAAGGAGAATTGTGTTTCTATAACAACATTATAGGTAATTTTTTTTTTCTTTCGAATGACCTAAAAATCCAAAACAATCAAACTATCACAAACCAATAAATACAAGGCTTAACATATTCATACGATTAGAACATTAAAATGACTCAGAAAAGAATAAAAGTCAACAGTTGTAAGTATTGTATACTCAACATATTTTTTTTTTTGCAAGTTTTTAAATATACTGTCTCAGGATAAAACTTAAGGTTATGAAATGTCTGGCAGAGACTGATGGATATAAAGGTGGAAAAAATTGAATATTTTGATGCTGCTGAGATCATAATTCTTTGAATATCGTATAGGTATATAAGTTTTTCTTCTCTTAATTTATATACCGGGTGTCCCGAAAGTCTTGACCGGTACCTTCGATGGCTTTTTTTGAGGTTTCAGAGACTTTTTACGTAAACGTTGCGAAAATAAAAGTTAAAGACCGTATTCAGATTAACAAGTTTTGATTCAATAACATTTCGAAATTTCTAATTTTTTTTGACATGGAGGCTAAAAGACATGAAGTAGCTGCTCTGCTTCGTGCAGGAATCATCCACAAGGAGATCTCTGAGGCCACCAGCATGTCCGCCAGCACCATTGGCAGGATCAAGAGGAGGTTGGACAAGGGGGAAGGCCTTGAAGACAAGCCTCGAAGTAGGAGACCTGTCTTAAAGGCCACTAAGAAGAAGATCAGGGCCCAGATCAAGATACGCCCTCTTCTGAGCATCAGAACAATTGCCAAGAAGGACAACATGGGTAAGACTACTGCTGCCAACATTGTAAAGGACATTGAGGTCCTTGGTCCGCACCACCCGTACCATGTTGCCCATGGCCAATATGGAGCCCAGATACATCCGATGCAAGAAGATTTTGAACAACATGAAAAGCAATGGGGACAAAATTCTCATTTTTTCCGATGAGAAAACTTTTACAGTGGATCCAGTCTTCAACCGGAAAATGATCGCTACATTAGCCTTAATGGTTATGTGGGATCTGAGAAATATGTGTCCATGACCAAGCCCACAGCCAGCATCATGATGCTTAGAGTTGTTGGCTCAGATGGTAAAGCCATGCCTCCAGTCTTCTTCCGAGAGGGCTACAGGATCACATCGGAGGAGTACATCAAGGTGCTCAATACCAAGGTGGTCCCATGGATCAGGAAGGAGTATCCTGGCAGGCAAGAGGGTGTGTTTTCAGCAGAACCCCAGAAGTGGTTGAAGGAGAATGTGGAATTCTGGCCTAAGGACTTCTGGCCCCCTCCTCCCCCGACCTGACCCCCTTGGATTTCAGCATCTGGGTGCACATTGAGAGGCAGGCTTGCAAAAACGCCACAGCAGTACCAAAGCTCTCAAAGCCAGTATCACCAAGGCCTGGGCCAAGATGGACCCCACCTACATCAAGAACACCTGCTCCTCCTTCCGTCCCCGTGTTGTGGCTGTTATGGATGCTAAAGGCCAAAAACATATTATAGATTATAACCAAGCGAAGTTTTTTTATAAAAACATTTCTCTGTATCTCTACTTTTAGTCCTTGTAGATCTTAATGAAGTTGGAAGTTAGAAATCAGTCAGGACTTTCCGGACACCCGGTACCACATAAGCGTTGACGCTACTGATGGCAACATTCAATGGCTTTTCATCTTCAGTATTATTTATCTAACTAGAAGTCTTGCCAAATAATAGTTTAGCTTTTTAAAACATTGGACAGTGTCTCTTTCAAATTTAACTTTTTAGCTCATAAAAAAGTTGGGATATTAAATCCGGAACAAGTTGAAACCTCAATATCTTGGTAGCCCAGAAATTGATTTATATAAAAGTGTACTCATCAGATTTATCTCAAAAAACTATACAAGAAAAAAAATCAAATCCTAAAATATTTTACCCAAATACGAACTCCATGTGCCCACTATTATTGTACTCTGTGCCAAGTGTACAGCCAGGACGCACATAAATGTATAGATAATTATTCTAAAGAGTTTAAATTGATGCTAACATAAATATGGTGATATGTTAACATTTTAAATTGTTGCAGTTTGTCCGAATCTAGTTATTGGAGCAGGATTTATTCTGGAAAACCAACCTATTTAAGACCACCTTTATGCTTTGGGCAAAGGAAATGTAGTAGTCAAGTGGGTTCACATTAGAGGAGTTGGGCGGCCACATCTCCTTGGACCAAAATCCATGTGTCCCTAATTTGTTTCAAAAACTTTTGAGTGACCTTTGATGTGTGGCACGGTGATCTGTCATGTGTCCCTACCCAATTTCCAATGCTTTAGGTTGCGTTGAGGACAGGAAACACCTTCTTAACAATAATAATTTTATATTTATTGAAATTCAAGGTCTCTCTTATCTATAACGGTGGAAATGCAGTACCGTCTGATCCAATGAAACAGAGCGTCATGGCATTGGTTGGGGGTTTCGAACCCCTGGTGAATTTTAACACGGGAGGGGCGTCTTTGGTACATCTTAGCAATGTACTGAAGGCTGTGAGAGTTACTGATTAGGTCGAGTGTGAAAACTTTTTCATCCGAAAAAATGAGAACTTTCTTATTGGGTTTCTTTAATTTACTAAAGAGGATCTTCGATCGTTCTAGCCTCTTTTATCTTTAAGTCATCCAACCCTGAAAATTTTTGACAGCCCTAAACTTGAGGCCCAAATCCTCCTGAGCCGTTTTGTAAACCCTGACATGACACAAAGGTTCGCCTTCCCACTCCTTATGAGGCATTCTATGCCGACCCATTTTGGTCTTCCCGACCTGACGATTGACAAAGGATTCGGATTCGTTGTAGAGCTTCTTGGTGTTGTATATAGTGACCCTACTGATCCCAAAGTGACGTGTAATCATGGAGGGATTATCAACAGCATTGATGCGTGTAACGATTTTTAACGAAGTTTTTCCATTTCGGTATATTGGAACTCCTAAAAGACCTACGACTGATTTTATTTCTTCAATAAACACCTTAAAGGAAATCATTTTTTTGTTATTTTCCCTTTTTTATGAATATTTAACTTTATTATCCGTATAAAAAGTGGACAAGGACTTAAGACGCATACGGTGAGTGATAGGTGTCTTGGAGAGAGAGCCCAATGAACGTACACATAACACTTTTGACTCCTTGTGAGCTACCATTCTTGTTTCAGTGGTCAACATAGACGAAGAGTTCCTCATTAAGGCCTCTGCCAGGTCCATAGCCAGGTTGGAGGCTGTGATTGAAGCTGGAGATGATTATTTTAAGTGATTGGCTTTACTATGGATCCCTCATGATACATTATCAGGTTTGTATTTAAACTTGTGGGATAAGATCACATATCACAGAATTGTACGATATTTTATAAATTTTATTAATTTAAAAGACTTACATTTTTTTCGATATATCAATTTCTCATTCCTTTATTATGTTGATAAATTTTGTCTAATGCAAATGGGTTAACAAAAATAATTTGTTGACAGAAGTTGATGATAATTCGTTGAAGAATACAAATGATATCCAAACTCAATTCTGTTTTTTTGTGTGAACATGCCATATATTTACTGTTAGACAAGCAATGAGTTTTATTTAAAGTGAATAAATTTAGATCATGTGTTTTTGAAATAACACAATTTTTGGAATGTTTCAATAAATAAAAAATGTTATCGTTTATCGTATAGTATAATATAAATTTTGGGAATCTGAGACATTTTAAGAAATACTGGTCTATAGAATACTAATTTGTGCAATACCAGACACGATAGTTAATTTTTAAAGTCAACAAAAAATATGTTTTAAATCCCATATTGAGTTTTAATAATACTTGACACACAAATAAAGAATTTATAATTAATTTTCCTTCAAATCTGGCGTTCAATAATTTTCCATTTGAATTTTTGAAATATTTTTACCCTTTTCATAGGTTTGAGGCAACTTTTCAGCAAGAAAAATAATACAGTGCCCCAAAAAAATGATTTATTCTTTGGAAAATATTATGTCAATTTAAATTTTTTGCTTATATTTTAGATTTAATCATCTTGAGCAAATGCTCTCTAAAGATGGAAATCACCATATTTTATTGGTTTTGTTGGAAAAGGAAACATCAATGTTTCTTCTTTAAATGAATCATTGAGTTTCTACAAAGTATCAATTATGTTTGATGCACTTCTCTTTACGGAAATTCCAAATCATTACTAATTTTGAGACCATCGCATAATTGCAAAGATGGATTATGCCTCATAATTGCTTATTATTGTACTCAGGAGAATAAAAATTTGAACCTGGCTTTGAGCATTAGTGTGAATGTGTATTATCACCTGAGCAATTTGTCATATTTTTTAAAGGGACCCATTTACGCCATTAAAAATACAAATCACCTTTACTATTTTACATAATTCTATATGCTGGATTTTTATTAGCACGCCTTATTTATAATTATTATTATTTTTAACTGAAACGTCTTTATTTCGTACAGGAATCAAAAATAATTGTTTGAATCCGTAATATTTCATCCATATACACTTTCTACGTATATAACGCAATGGAAAGGTAAACTTTCAAGATGGTAAAAACAGGATAAGAGACAAGGTATTCCACTTGGAGTTTACTTCGATTTTGCACGCATCTTCCTGCGCTTACGCTTAAGCCTGCGCATCCTCTTCTTACGCCACTTTGCTCTCATGGTTAAGGGCTGTGCGAATTAGTGCTTCTTACTCCACGTCAAATGAAAGAATTAACCCGCCATATCAAATTGGGGTATTAAACACTACGGTGTGCTTCTTATTACTTTGAATCTATCTTTTTCGCCAGTATTTTTCAGTACGCTCTTGAACCATCAAATCTAATTGTATGTGAGGCCATCCCAAGAAATCAACTCCTAAAAAAATATGTGAAAAGGAGAAAAAGAGGTTATTATATTTGTAGCGATTTTTGTTTCATAAGAAAATAAAGACTATTCTTGTAACATGAAATTTCACCACTTTTAGACAGAAGTTCTAAAAACCGCAAAAAATACCGTGTAGTATAGATTCTTTAGTTTAATTTGAATTTATTTGTAAAAAATATAATACTTTAGAGGAGCTCCAATGGCCCCTTAAAGATGGAACAGCATGAAATTGTAATATAAGCACGAATAAAAATGTATGTTGGGAAGATAAGATTCTGAACCGACTGATTTGAAATGAAGTTACAATCTGTTTTGTTATATTTTAAATTCTTTGACGCCGTTATCATTATTTTGTTATAAATAATATATTTTCGTTATGAATTCCGTAATTTTTTCTTCATCTATTAACAATATCTCTGATATAGGAACTTTGGAGCATGGTGACGTCACATTTGTGATGTGGGTATATAAGAAGGACGTAGAATTGAAAAGTATCTCGAAAATGGTTGTTCTTTTTATTTAGGGCCATTGGATCCATTTGGGAACAAAGTTCATTGTTTTAATTGGTTCGATTATGAATGTGTTTTTTTTCGGCGAGATCAATATCTAGAAATGTCTTCTATTTCTCCATTGAGTCATGAAGCCTATGTGTTTGGACATTTTGGGGCCCTGGATAGGGAAGATGAAGGTATAATATTCCAAATTATTCGACGGAGGGCTTGTCTGTCAACTTTTCATTCCTCATGGCTATGGGAAAATCTAAAGTTGATGAACTTTACATTCATAATTTGAAAAATGGGTAAACATAAGTAAAATGTAAATCCATCCAATAACCCGTATAATCGTAATATTAACGAAAAAAGAGAAGGTATTATTTTATTTTTTGGAGAACTTAATAAAGGATTATGGTATTTTTGTACTGCGAAGAGTTGCATCTCATTATGATCTTAAAGCAATTTGTTTCCCAAGCCTTTGGAATACGGAAGTAGTGTATAACAAATATAAACAAACCATGTTTTGATCGAGGATACCATAAGTACATCCACTTATATTTGTTATGGGTAGACTGTGTGTCCCCAATTGGGTATTATGGGACGGTGAACCAATGTTTGCCATATTTTTTAGAATCCATCTCAAAATTCGGCCTCATTATTCAGAAAACCTATGCAAAAATATCCTTTAGTTGATTGGACATTAAATATAAACGACAGTATTAAGGTGCACATCCATATGTCCAAAGTGAACTCAGAGATGACAATAAGAGGGTTGAATACGCTAAAAAGGATCAAGAATCTGTTACATGCTCATTTGTGGTACATTTAATGAAGTTTCTATACACTTTCTTGTTGAAAATCATACAAAGTTTTCGCCAGACCGAAGCTTTGGCGCAATTTCCAAATCTGATTAAAATCAACAAAAAATTGAATGTGTGGAAGATTTATTAGAAGTTGTCGTCAAAGCATCTACTAAATTCAATGTTATATCTTCTAAGATGAGTGGATGCCCACAAATACAGGGAGGAAATTTTTAGATAAGTATTTCTGTCCTTTAAAAGGAATAAATAACTATCACATATTCACTTTCAAATCTACTTCTCCTGGAGTTGAACACGTAAAAGAACGGTCTGATAGTTCACAAACTCTCTCTGTGAACTTATTAAAACATGGAATTTTGTCAAAAAACATATCGGAGGAAATAATTGAATATCTTATGAAAATTGTCGTTCCTTTGATTTTCTTCAAAAGCAATAAGATTTTTTTAAATCTATAAAAATCAAACAAACTTTCTAACAAAGAATTAATAAATATTCATTTTTCTCCACATAACGATTTCTTGCCTACGTTGACTTTTTCTCCTACATCCGCTACTTTATCCAAAGATTCTTCATAATTTTTACCTTTACCATCTAATTATTTGGGAGAAGATACTCTATCAACATTATCTCCTAATTTATTACTAGGTATCACTCAATATTAAGTTGTTTTATTTTATAAATTTGTAATCCACCTCTTTTCTATTATCAGACTCAGCATGCTATTTTGATTGTACAAGTAACTATCAACTCAATTCGATTCAGAACAAGTACTCTCACAGGGATATTCAACTGATGTGTTAAGATCACATACAAAAAGAAAGAAAATGTGTTTTTCATGCGAAGGGTATGATTTGCACAGTAAATTTTTGAAGAAGGATATAAAAAAATGTGGAACTTGTAAACATTGCAAAAAAAATATCTTTAAAAATTCTGCAAAAGATTTATATTACGAAGTACAACTGGTAACCTCTGTATGTAATTAATGTACATATTATGTAAATATGGCTTTTATGGAACAAAATTTTTAATAATTTAGTCATTTGAAAACTATTTCTAGGAATTACTTCTACATTTATAATTTTCAACAAATGACATTTTTCCCTCCATATCATTGTGTTTGTTTTTTTCTCTTCATCTACATATTCTACGGCAAACTTTTGAAATAGCTGTTATTATTTTTCTTCATCACTAAAATATTGTGTTAGACGATATTGCTGATATGATGTAGTTTATAATACTAAAATAGCACGTAAGCTAGTTTGAAACTATTACTACAAAGAAAAATACAGCTAAATTTTCTTTTAATAATATATATGATCTTAATTAACTCATTAACCTCATAATGGAGGGAAGTTTATATTTCACTTGTAATATAATTTAAGATTTATATACTTGAAATGATATGATTTAAAAAAGCAATCGTTTTAAATTCAATAGTTGTTACAAATATTAGGTTACATACCTTTGATGCATTGTAGCCAGAAATGTCATTATTTTATTCTTCAAAAATTCTCTAAATCTAAAAATAAAAACATTATATTTTAATCTTGGGAGAAAGGAGGCTCAGACGATGAAATCCATGAGATCTTTATAGTTCAGAGTACTGATTTTTTTTTAGTAAAAAGTATACGATCCTGGATGAAATGGTAATAACAAAAACTGAGAAGCAAAAGCCATTAGCTCTATGAAATATCTCTTAGCAATTTGGAAACAAATTTTGGACAAGATAACAGATACTCTCTATACAAGGCACATTCACATTCTATTAATTCAAAACAAAATGACTTGGCACAAATTTAATTGACGAATTGGAACAATTTTGGTGAAATTTGAGATTTTTCGTTTTTTTCAATTTAACACAGACTTGTTGTTATTCCTCGCATTTGTAATAAAGAGACCTCCCATTATGATCAGCTATACCAACTACTATAGTTACATTATTTTTCAGCGGGATATTTTGATTATAATTAACCCTAATTTGTGCACTCTCCAGAAAGTTCTATTAATATTTATATAATAACAAATTGTAGAGCAATTTACAAAGAATAATATGCTAACATCGACTTAATTTTGCAAAAAACAATCGTCTGTTGCTTTCTTGTAATTGCCTCACATATGCAATTATTTAATTATCTTGATAATTTACTAATTATAATTCCTATATTTAGAAATTTTTAATCGAAGTTTTGTGAATTAAATTATCTATTTGCTATAGAGGCATTCTTTACTTCCCTTCTATGTTGATTATTTTATCAGAATAAAAAATTTAACTTTTTTACTGTAATAATAGTCTATAATACCTTGTTGAAACCCAAAACTTATGTTGCAAGATTTTTGTAAAATATGGATGTAACATGTCTTCTTATATCTTATAATATATGAATTAAAAAGTTGGTGAGAGTATTTACTTTATTTTGACAATTAAATCAAATTAATATGCCTGTCCAACTCACGATTTCCATTATTTTATCGACATTTTCGATTATTGGCCATACAGATCGTGTCTCATCTTCGACTCCATTTTGCTATTACATTTGATACTGTATTGGGTCCATATATAACACAATTTTTTGGCTACCTGCTCCGCCTTTTCACCATGGCCGTAGTAATACTGAAAAATGTATCAAATGTTATCTTTTTAACTTCTATTTTGGAATACTGTAACACACAATTGGCTCCATCAAACACAAAACTGTGAATATATTTTTTTAATTATACACTTATCCTACACGTATAATTTATGTTTTTTTTCATGCAATATATAAATTGTGAAATAGCTCACCAAACACATCTAATAAAAACACTCCGAACGTTTTACTTGACACAATATTAATAGAAGTATTTATAGCATTTTTATTGATATTTACGAGTAGAAAATGGATTGGATAGTTATGAAATGATAAAATAATTTTAATTATTGTTCAAGTGTGTTTAAAATGTAATTAAATACGTTGTATTGGTGAGTGTGTTTTTTACCCAGTTCACTAACTGCATTATAAAAAGGATCTTCACTAAAAAAGGGTTAAAAATATGTAAATTTAACATTATAGCTGTGTGCATTATACACTATACCTATACAGCTGTAAAAGTGTGCAAACTCACAAAACCCAGACATAAAGTCAATTTTTTCAATTTTTTGAAAAACAAATAACAATTTCGTATCCAGCCCGTCAACACAAAAACAATCTCTTATTAATTTTTCTAAAAAAATACGTGTTGATTGTAGTTGTATTCTTCGATCAATTCATCTATCATTAATTTATATCAATAAATTATTCTTATTAACCCTTTGGATGTATTGCAAATTGTACTTAAAGTAGTCAGAAATGTTTTTCCAATAAAAAATGGGAGAATGATATATTATATGGTTGAAAGGGGCCATATTGGGCCAATGTGACCCCAATAAAACTGAAATAAAAATATCTTAAATCTATAAAAGGTTATTCAATATTATTGACTCTCTTGTGTTTCTTAATTCATCCACAAATTTGAATTCTATTTCCTATCACCAACTCAAATATGTCTATGAAATATTAGCTTGTATATATATGAAAAAAAAAAAAATTGGGATTCTCTTCTTTTTTTATTTTTGTTCAAAGTTGTTTATATGTTGGCACGCAATATAGGTATATATTTGTTGGGGGGGGTGTTACATCATCAACGGGAAAATATTTTATGACGTAATAATACTGCGTATTTTATATGCTTAAGTAGAGTTGTAGAAAATATGACAGTAAACGCGTACATCAGAATAATTCTATGTCCCTGTTAGACGGAGTGGGATTTATGTGCATTTCCAAACTTTCATAGCTGATTGTAGCTAATCTAATAAGACATCATGAAAGCTAAGCTGCTTTTCTCTCGCACATTTTACAAAATTGACAAAGTTACCATGTTAATTTTAGTTTTTTTTTACATAACGACAAGTTATATTTTCTGCAAATAAATGAGTCAGTATCCCACATTCACAATTGTACCTGTATACCGAACCACACTAATAGATAGATAATTACTTCACTAATGTTAGAAAACCCCAAACTATTATTTCAACTTTCTGAGATTCTATGAAATATATTCATATAATTAATAAATAATTAGCATACGAAATACTATTTTAAAAAATATGGGGGTTAAATTGCTGATAATATATGTATATCTAAAAAAAGGTAAATTAATTAATTAAATACATATTATACGAGTACTTTTATGGTATCTGAATCCCTATCAATTCAACAAAAAAAAATACAATTTCATTAAAGATAAATACATTGATTAATAAATTGTTAATCCATGCGTCTCGTAACTAATAATTTGATATCAATATCCGATTACTTATATATATATAAACATTTAATAAAAAATAAATACCATATTGTGTGTGTGTACAGTCTACAGCTTCAAATTAATGGAAATAAAAGAAGAAAATAATTCCTTTCCGGAATTGAAAGAAAAAAAAAGTAATTTCAGATATCATTGTCTATTTATTTTAGACTCAACATAAATATTGTATCAAACGAAATAGCGAATTAAATATAGGAAACCACTGATATCTTCTAAAAAAACAACATATATAATACCACATATATTCTTAAATATTTATAATTGTCTAGATGTGCTCCATTTTTGTAATGGAGGAGTTGTACGTTGTATTGTGTCAATCCTTATTTATGCGGTCCAGTCAAGTCGTATTACCAGTCCTTGGGATCCGTCTTTAAGACTGTTAGTCCTTCAGACTATCGGTACTAGAACTGATAAAAAGAAGAATAATTAAAGTTGAATGACGTCATCTTAGGACTAATATGCAGGACTGAATTGAACTGAACCAAGACTGAGCTCGACGAGACTGCAGTATTCAGTCTGAAATAGTTGTATGTATAATTAGGTATTTTACTTAATGCTCTTTGTATCCTTGGCAATAAGCAAAAGTGTCAAATAAATGTTTTAAGACATTTTTATTTTAATATAATATATTTATGACTACATTTAATAACGGAAAGAATAATATCCCATCAGTGTTTGTCAAATACGGAGAATAATAAAAAGTAGATTGTTGTGATATATGGGTGCAAATTGACCATTTTTTTATTTCAAATGTTTATGGCTTCTTTTTCGTAGTTTTTCAAAATTTTCAACACTGTTCTGGATCATCACTAGAGCAAATCGTCTTGTTAGCTTTTAGAACTTTTATTTGAAAGCCTTGTGTATCACTTTGAGACACAACGTCTAATTTAATAACAACATCAGCCATTTTATCTAACAAATTTTAATTTGTTTCAATCATTATCTTTTGATCTTTAAAAATTACTTACAGTTGACCCCAAAAATATTCTTACCCTCACAAAAATTACAAAAAAAAGAGGATGTTTATGTTGGATTTACAAACTCATTTAGATTAGCTATTCTATGACCCTAACCTTATGTCTATTGAGCCATTTGGAACTTTTTTGGATGTTTACTTTGGGTAATTATTTGCATGAACCACCAATGTCTTCCAAGTATCTTTGCTGATTCATGTAGATGCATTTCAAGAATCTCCATGTAGTCTTCCTTTTTTATGGTGCCATCAATTTTGTGAAGATCTTCAGTTCCATAGACAGAAAAACAAGCCCAAATTATGATGCTTCCACCACCGTGTTTCACTGTTGGAAAATTTTTTTGGGGAATAAGGCTTGACCCTTCTGTCGCCAAATGTGCAAATGCTGATTGTGCCAAACAACTCCACCTTTATCTCATCTGACCACAGTACAGTGTGCCAGAATTTGCGTTCATAATCTTTGTGTTCATTGGCATAATTCAGTCTTCATACCCAGAAAATATGTTTGTCATTTTACCTTTTTGGATCTGTATGAATACTTTTGAAACAAGTAAAAATTGTTTTCGAGGTATGAAAAATATTTTATATATAACAAGTTGATATTTTTAGTCAATAAATAATAATTATTATCAAAAACATTACTAAAAAGATAATTAAGAACAATTGATAAAGATTTCTAATATACATAGATATGGCCAATATTAAAAGGCTACGATTACTTTCGGGCTAAACTGTATATATTATGCAAATATGCGTATGTTATGTGAACTTTGGGGTATTTTGTGCATTTTGTAATGAGCGACCATAATATTAAAAACTCATCCGAAAAGTGTATTATTACAATTTATATCGAAGATCAAATGAAATTTCAATCATATCAAAATACACATGGGTATTGAAAATTACAACAAAGTTATATTTTGCATTCAAAACACAGGGTGCACTAAATGTGTGATGGATATTTGATATGATTTAAATTTTTTCAATTACAAACAATTTGAATATTTATTTATTTTAAAAATGACAGAAAAACACAGTTTGTAATCTATTTACAAAATGGGGACTCAAGACGTGTTTTTTGATGGAATCGAAAAAATATTTCAGATATGTTTAAATACTACATCTAGCCATATATTTTATTCATTATGTCCTCCTCCTTCACAAGCAATAACAGACAGGACACGCTGGCGAAAAAATTGGCAGCTCTTGACCATGAAGGTCATGTCCATGACATACCACGCTATTATTACGGAAGCTCGGAACGAATCCAAACTTAGATAATAGATAAGGCAAACATTTTTCTCCAAGAAACCTGAAACTGCAAGGTTGAGAGTGTGGAGGTCGGAGCTCGAGGAGGGTCACAGGAAGGCTGGCCAAAAGTCATTCATATTTTTCCTTCTAAAGATTTTGGTTCTTCTTTGTTGTATGTTATGGGGGTGTCATCCTGCATCTAGACATAATTCCCCTCAGGATATATGTTCTTCAGCTGCGGCATGACTGTGTACATCAGTGCATGGTTGTACTACGTGGTACTACTCAGTCCCCACTCTCTTTAGCCTAGAAAAAGTACAGCGGCATCTTCTTCCCATCACTGGCGATTATGCCCAATAACATCACTTGGACCGATAGCTTAATACGGAATGTGACCTGAACCTTATCTCTTGTTTTCCTAGGAAACTGATCATTTTACTTTTTCACAACTGGGTCTGGCTTGGAAATTTTCTTGTCCAAGTAAATCTTGACTATGTTGTAACGTCTCTGCAGGAAGGAAAGTACCCTTTTGCATCTGTTAAGCTTCTGCTTGTTTCATTGAGTAGGCGAAATACCCCTATGCCACATATATCATACTTACCCATGATCTTGGGATCGACCTCAATCTTCTTGGATATTAGGCAGATTGAGGTTGTGGAGTCCTTTCTGATTTTGGACACTACATCAACTACAAAGCCCATAGGACTTCAAGTTGTAGTCACAACTGCCAGAAAGCCTTTCAACAACACTATCATCTATAATAGACTACTTGATACTCTAGGCAATCCAATTGGAGATACCTACGGTCTCTTCGGCCTTCTCGAAACAGTCTTTGGCACGGAAGAGATCGCAGAATGTTTGTTCTTTTGTTGTTGCTCCGATATTTTTACACTTGGAGCGATGGAATAAAATCAAAAGTTGTTTATTTTTCATTCAGCTCATTCATTCAGGTAATAAAACTTTGTAATTAAAAGTAAAGGTGAAAAAATTATAATTAAATGTTGCTCCAAGTTTCAAGTCCTAATGCTGTATATTTCCAAAAACGATCCAAATCCCTTTAATTTTCAATAAAATCCCCCATCGACGAATACATATTTTGTATAAATTATTTAAAAGTTGGTTCACTCACTTTTGCAAAATATACGATCTCAAAATTTTTGAAAGACGGCACCGATCTTCTCCTTCAGAAAGTAGACAAAGTGCCGAGCCCACTTGAGTGAAGCGACAAGATTGCCGTCCGGCGATCCTTCATTCTAAAAATTAATAATATAAAAATTACCAACAAAACTAAAAATGCTTTAGGATCCTACAATTTAAAAAAAAATATATCATTCAATTACTTAGAAAATTAGCTGTTAATAAATGTACTCTTACTAAACGTTTTCTTTTTTTAATCATCTTGGGCTGCTGGTGAACTTTTCAACAAAACCCCATACGTAGCTATTTAAACCCAAGATTCTAACGAACCCCCAAGTTTGCAAGAATAACTATATAATCATTTATTTTCTTATCTTTATTCATGAACTTTTTGTAGATAATTGCAAATGGTCGGCCGTAGACAAACGGTAAAATTCCTATTGATTGTCAATATAGTTTTTTGAATGTTTCGATGCAAGGTGGAGGGAAATGGATAACTAATTGAATAGTAAATGGTGCTGAAATGCTGGGGTTTCGTGATACATGATTTTTGATACAGAATATACTCCAATGCTATTATTGAAGAGGGGTATCAAACTTTTTCAACATCAATGGATGCTGAAATACACCCATCTTAACTTCCTCCCCATTAAGGATGCATCGCTCAGAGATGTTGAAGCCCTCCTGAACCATGTTTACCTCCCGAACTCTGTAACTTTTTATGACAACTGTAGAGGAATAATCGACAACATCGAAGAAGTGGACGAGTATGGGGGAACATGTCAACACTCATAATAAACATTAATAGAATAAACCCTTAAACCCTAGCTTGTTTATGGATTTCATTGTTTCAATGTCAGTTTCTTTGTTTGCCAAATGGTTAATTTTTGATAGAAATGAAGAAAATTATGTTAAATTTTATTGGTATTTTGCAGATATTTTTACTTTTTTTTTTTTGTCACAATTAGGACACTGATGAATATAACAAGGATGAAATATTGCTTTCCTTCCAGAATGCACGAAATACTTGTGTTTTTATAATCTTGATGTATTTTTTATAATAGAAGTTCCTATGTGCACTGCGGTAAAGCTAAAAGTTCTTATGTAGAAAATATTGACTAATGAAAATTAATAAGTAATTTATTCAAAAATGTGTCCTTATCTAATTCATGGAGTGCACATTCCAAAACTGAACTTCATCCGCATATCATTGATTTGTGAGCATTTTCAAAAACTTCAAAGCCATTTATCTAAAAAAAACTAGTATTATGTATTATTGGAAGTCCTTTGACTACACTCTTCAATGGTGTCCTTTAATTTATGCTTTCCTGGAGAGGCCTTTTCTATCATTCTTCCTCTAAAAACCTACAAAACAAGGCTCCTGGAGCAATTCTTAATTTTCTTAATCCTCACCACCTCAACTTTAGCATCCCGGATATCTTATATTTGGTGACTTTCGGCTTTTTTCTAACTCATGATGCCGAGTTGACGAAATGATTATTATAGTTTGATATGCAAAAGAGGTGGTTGAACCATAATATAAAAAAATGATGAATAAAATTTTTTATATTAATGAGAAAATTAACTTTAATTAACAGTCCACGTATTGCTACCCCACTCTGTAATTTAAAATGGACTAGTATATACGCTTGAATCAAATGAGTATATAAAATAACTTTGCAATAGTTTTTTTTATACCCTTATCACATATAAAAACTCAAGATATAATACATATATTTTCAAAACTAAAGCCCAAGACGATATGTCACACCCAAGCACAGGCAACTCTGTTTTGGACGTTGCCCTGTACTTGTTATAGGACTTTATGGTTTATACACTTCTTTATCGTCCTCAATGTGCATGACTTATTTATTTAATTTCCACTTACTTTACTGCCTCATGACTTTAATGAATTATTCATTACCAGCCTAATGATTTGATTATTACCATAAACTATTTTGCATTTTTTGTAACATTATAAACATATGATGTGCCTCGTATTATTTTAAATTAATTAATTAATTCATAGCCGTTCCCTCATGATTTAAAAAAAAAAACCTTGAATTTGCAGCCATGTTGAAATAAATTAGGGAAAACAATTTCTTCATGGTTATTAGACAGAACCTTGAATTCATAAATGATTGGGAAATGTAGTTAGCCGTGTTTAATTTTACTTCTTTATATATAATTTGTTTTGTTAATCCAGGAATACTACTATTGAGTTGATTAAAAAGAAGTTAAAAACAAATAGCTATAGGGACTCCAAAAAAAACAAACAAAAAAAAAACAGAACCGTCATGTATTTAAAGAATTGAACTAATTAAAATCTGGTTCATGTGATCGTTACACGAATCATTTTTATACATGGATGTACATCCTACAGTGTGCGAGTTAAAATCGTGACCTTGACTTAAAATCAATCTAGATTAATTTAAGGTGAATATTTTAAAAACTAGGTTGTATTAATAAATGTAGGGATTTTTACTTAATAACAATAAGTAAACAAACTTTCAAAAATCAACAGTTGTCAGCATGGAGTCGAAAAGGCAAAGGGTGACAAATCTACTCCACCTTAGTGGGTATAAAGGAGACTATGAAGACCGTAAGGTGCACTCGTAGTCATATTTACAAGATTGAAAGCATTGTGGGTTTAGGTTAGTGACTTGAAAGGTCCTAAAACTGCAGCACACGCCATAAAATTGGATCATTTAGGACGTGTACACTGAGATCACCAGAAGTACAGCCAAGTCGATAAGGCAGCATGTCAAAGCTCTCAATATCAGTGATTGCACAGTTAGGAGGTATATCAAGGATTTGGGGAAGGCTTTTTATGATTGACAAAATCGGAACAGCAGCCATTGTAAAACAGGTTGAGAGAGACCAGAAATTGTTGACTTGGTTAAAGCATTATCCGTTAATTAGCCACCCTCATCCCTAGACTGTTCTTTCTCGAGTATGCCGTTTGGAGCATAGTTGAAAAAAGAACCCGTGCTTCCCCTCACCGAAATTTGAATGATCTCAAGGTCTTTGTCAAAAAGTGCTTTGGTGGTTTTAGTACCAAGTTGGAAGCCATGATAGAAGCCAAAGGGAATCCTTTTGAAAATTAGAAAGATATTTGAATAAAGAAGTCAATGATAAAGACTCAAGGTTGTATTCTTTTTCATTCTTGCAAAAGTGTACCCTATTTGTTTGTTTAAAAAAAAACACACAGTTTTTCCTTCCACACTGTAGATCTATAGGAACATACCAAATTTATTTATTTAGCCATTTACTGACGAAATTTTCTTATGTGTAAGTTGTAATTAATGATAAACAGGGAGCGGGGATCGAAGTGTCGCCTACTTTAAACCTTGATAACTTGAAGACGACATTATCAAATAAGAAACCGGTTAACAAATAGGAAAGCTATTCTTGTCAGCTGACGATACGTAGTTCAGTTAGCATCATGCCGTCATCATATAAGGAGATAAAGAGCTATAAGTGGAACGAGGAGCTTTCGAGGTCCGCCGTAGTCACGGCATTGGTTAAGAATGGAGGGGAAATCTCCAATTCAACGATTGCTTCAACCTTAGGAGTGAATTTACGGACTGTTCAGCGTATCCGTAAGAAGCTAGAGGACACCTGGGATGTTGATGCCACCATAAAGAGGGCACCCAAGGAGGAGGGCGCCGACAGGAAGGTAAGGTGTGTTGTTTTTTGTAGAAAAATATTTTGGCGACAATTTGATCCCCAGCTCCTGTATAGTAAATTTTTAATAGTAGAATATACTAAAATTATATTCGAAATAGGCGCTATTTAACCGAACTAAGGCCCGAAATTTCTTTGCATAATCACTTGCCATGCTAGTCCGGAATATCCACCATACAGCCTCAGCTGTAGTCATTATCCGGTCCTTAAAGCATCATTGACTTCCCTCTCTACTATCCCCTACATTGCTAGATCCAGGGGATTGTAATTTAGCGAGGAAGAGTACCAAAATTATTTTTCTCAAACACATATACTCAAAATTATTTTCCTCCTACAAAAATTAGAAAAATCAGAAACACTTCATTCTTGAGTAATTTTGGAAGTCTAGGCAGTCTCTTTTTTGAAGAAGATAGAAGTTTCTTGATACTCTTTAAGAAGTCAAAGTATGTGTGTGTGTATTGATGTTTCGTTATCAAAAAGTCCAAGATATTCCATCGCACACATTACATATAAAAAACACTCCATTCTTTGGTTGGTATACATTTTAACTTTTCGTACAACAACACGTTTGTTTTTGCCTTGAAAATATATATTTTTCTTCTTATTTTATTATATCATCATTGATTGTCCATCATCAATTAGATTTGTTTCTTCAGAATTAATTAAGCATAAATGAATAGGCTTATTTATATAAGCATACATTTTTTAGTACATATATATTTATACATACATAAATGTAATTCAAAGAATTTAAATTCCCCATTATATAACATAACAACTATTTATGATTATCCTAATTCCATCCATATATAGCATGCTGTTGTCCTACACATATAGTCTTTGTGTGGAGTATTTGAGCATAGTACAATAATAACTCATATGTTTTTTTATATTGTTATTATATGTATTAAATATATTTATAGGAATAAGCCTTTGATTTAAAGCCACTTTGATCAAGCCTGGGTTACTCACTTTTGTAAGTAGTATGAATAGCAGACATTATAAAATCACTGTGTTAATGGAATTTTATGACAATGTGAATGGTCCAATCCATAGGGATTCTTTATTCGTATAAAGAAAAGAAGGGAAACAAAGGAATCGTTGATTGATATCTTGGAGCACTCTCTATGACTACTTAAAAATGAAGGTGACTTATTGAGAGTTTTCTGCTTATGAATGGATAGTGGTGAGTCAGTTCTTATTTATTCGGTCCAGCCCCGTCCAATTTTAGGACTGGTCCTATCAGTCTTTGGAACCGGTCCTTAAGACTGACAGTACTTAAACTCATAAAAAAATTTAAAAAATTTGGTGACGTCATCAAGGAACGTTATAATTTTTAAGACAGATATGCAGTACTGAACTGGACCGGACTACAATATTCAGCTCTAAAATAAGAACTCACACAGCCTTATTTATAAATACTCTCTTCTTATCCAGACAACCAAATCTATTAATCAGCCCATACTTCCATTCAAATCCTAGCATAAGTATATCTCTAAGGGCTTAATCTATAAAAAGCTGTTGCTACGGGGAGTATCTGAGTCAAATTTTAGAAATTTAAATTATTTGTATCATAATACTATTTTATAAACTTATATTATTTGTATATAGTTGAATTTGTTGTTATTGCTTCTAAATTTTTACAATGAGAGACAAAAAACAAACGTTGTTTATTACTGTTTCAGATATCGTTCGGTTCAGTAATGACAAATAAAAGTTATAAATTATAATGAAATGCTACTGCAAGGTTTGGGTACCCATTCTGTATAATAGAATTCAGTTTCTGGATAGATAAAAGCCTCAGGAATGTAATCAAGGGTAAAGAAGTTATTTCAAGAAGGATTAAAAAAATGTAAAATATAGCGAAATTTGAACAAATTTTTTGAGATAAACTCAAGACAAATATGAGAAGGAAACTTCAAATTTTATTTAATAAATCACCCTATAATTGAGTTATTATTTATTCAATATGATTTCCATTAGCTTCTGCAACAGACTCCAAACGGGTTCTAAAGTCAAAAGAAGTCTTCTTGATGTAGGCCTTATTCATTTTGTCCCACACAGAAATAATTATGCTGTACTCCAACTGGATTCAGATCTGGTGATGATGTGGGACACATGGATGAAGGCAAAGAATTAGAGTCAAGCCAAACATTTGACTTTAACCCTTAAAATTGATCCCAATCCCTCAAATCTGTCCCTAAGTGTATACACAGAGGTGTGGGAGCTCCCCAATGGGTCGGGAATGTTTCTGGGCCTTATTCCCACGACGAGAAAAATAAACATATTGCTTCATTTTATTTGTTCAATGGATAAAATCCATGCAGAATATCGAAAAGTTACTCGCAAATTTACTTTATAAAATGATAAAACCTTGGCTGAAATTTTAAGCATGGAAATCTACTCCTTATTTTCTATTTTAAACCGTTTATGCTTGTTCATATTTAAGTTAATCACACTTTACAATACACACATTATTGACAAAAATATAATTCATATCGAGCAAATTGATATTTTAAACGACATTTTTCCCAAAAAATGTTTATGCAAATTAATGGACATGTTCTATATTGTTTACAATTATAGTACATTAGTCATGAAACATTCTCAAAAATTTAATCCTAATTTCATAGTCAACTGTATCATTAATGAAAATCTTTATGGAAGTGGAAAAAATACAAGGATATAATTATTTAACCATGTTAATTAAGCAGTGAAATTTATGTCTCTATTACGAAATAATTTAGTTGGTTATAAACTGTAGATGACTACCTTCAATGACCCTCAAAAGCTTAATTTTTCTATAATGCTTTGATATAGGATTATATCTGTAATGACAACATTTCCAAGATGATTAATAATATCAAATAAACAACATTGACATACGCTTTCAGAAATTGACAACGTAAATACTTGATAATATTTGTAAAATTACTTTTGTTCTTGATGTAATATTTTTTCTTAGATAAAGTATTTGGATAATATTTGTGTTTTTCATTATCTATTTATCCCAAAGAAATATCCCCCGGAAAAATGAAATTTTTAACCTTAACCTTTATTTGTAATTTCAAGATTGATTGATCTCACTTTTAACATCAGCATACTTTTAATATACGAGTACATAAAAAAATAAATTGTTATTTTATAGATGATTAGTCAAACATTCAAGTCTTCATCCCATTTTTTATTGTAAAAAAATCGCAAAGTAACATAACTTATAAAAAATACAAGCAATATTAAATTTTAAAACTCTGAAATAATACATTTTATGTTGAAAAAAAAAATATTTTTCCTTCTAATGGGGTACCAAATAAGAATCAGGTATCCAAAATTTTTTGCTACTTTTGGTTCGTATTAAAGATTATTTAATTTTTTTTCAACAAGAATCATAGGAAGGAATTACAAATATGTTACATAAATAAACATTAGACAGGTTTGATCTTATCTAGTGGTTAACATTTTATTTGTTTCTATTTTTCAATAGTACAATTTGAAGGAGAGGGGTTTTGTGAGGATATTTATTTACCAAACCCGTATGAAAATAGTACATGGCACAACCTTAATTCACTATGTAGTCTCTCAGCTGTAATAATTGCCTCAATACGAGGCCTAAATCCCTGGCAGACCTTTTCTATTCAGTCAGACTCTAGCTTGGTCCACTCTTTCTTGATGGAAGCCTATAGAAACTGGACACTTCATGGAGGAGTAGCACCCACTTTCTCCTCCAGATACTCATAGATAGAGTAATCCAAGGTGTTTGCATCTGAAGAGGAGGGTGGCCACATGTCCGGAAAGTTGTCTCTCAGAAAGGCCTGAGTCTTCGGGGTGCTATGATACGGAGCTCCGTCTATGTGAAAAAGAGTTGTCCCCAAACTTTTGTGTGGGCCAAAGTAGCACTTTCTTACCCTTCGATGTAAGCATCTGGATTTTGCCGCTCCATTCTATCTATAAAAATGGGAGGGCATACTTCATCTGTACTCGCCACTGGATTTTTTGTTCTGAAGACATGTCTTAGTGAAGTTGAAACAATGTTTGGATGGATGTTCGATTGTGATGTAGGGTTGTTATGCTTATTTACAGTGACATCCACAGTGAAAAAAAAATCAAAAGAAAAGAGCAAAACTTTGACCAAATTTTTGTTGGCCTTGAGAAAATTTAGAATATTCTATGCTGCTCTTTCCAACTGTATCAGCTTACTTTGTTCATATATAACATGTCTTGTTGTCATCCTCTGTGATTTTGCATCGGTGTCCTTCCAGGTTGAAAATAATTATCTCTGTACTAACGATTCAGATCAAGGCTGTAATTTAAAATTCGACGTTCTTAAAAGACCTTTTCTCTCTCAACAGTTTCCATCCAATAGGATTTATCCAATATATAAAATAAATTCTTCACAAAAATCAAAAAAAATTATAAAATTTTAATATGAATCAACAAACAACATTGTAAAAAACAAAAAATGGAGAAAAAGTTGATGAAATAAGAAAAAATTAATAAAAATATCAAAAAATAAACAAAAATATCAAAAAATAAACAAAAATATCAAAAAATAAATAAAAATATCAAAAAATAAACAAAAATATCAAAAAATAAATAAAAATAATGACTGAAATGATATACTTAATGAGTCCAACGGGTTAACGGAGATTACTTTGTGAGTAAATTTATACCAAACCAAGTAAAATTATGGTTTGTTCGAAGGAAAACTGTCCACAATTAGGCTACATTTAAGAGGACTGTGCATTCTTCCTTCTTACTTTTCATTTCTACGACCTCAGACCTAAATTACATTATTGTCATTTTCATTTATTATAATGTTTGATTGAGTGCGTTGAGAAGTGCATAGTTATAATTTCCATAATCCATTATACGTCGCAAATTTATAAGGATCAACATTGGGACTATACATAAGATGACAAGGAAGCCTTTCTTCATGGGTCATCATATTTCATTCTTCCAACAAATGGCCCATGGGAACTGATGTACTTCAGAATCATCCCTCAAAAGAATAATTGAACCTTTTAAATATAACTCCTTGCCCCTTGCTCAGTCCGGCGTCAGACATTTATTCGTAGAGAGGCATGGCATAAGATTCCACATTATATAATATTAGTTCACTTTTCTGGGAGAAACGTGATTTCATTATTTAATATTAATTTGTGAATAAATACATTCAGTACATACAGTTTCTGAATTTTTTGTTGGGTCCAAGTTGTAACAAAAGTATCTATTCCGTTGAAATTTACATTCTTTTGTTAATTCATATTTTGATATAATAAAGCATAAGCAATTACTCACAACATAAAACAGATTTGAACTCTCCAGTTTACATACAAGTCGAGAAAAGGACGCTTGAACGTAATCTACAAAATTTCCATTCGTGCACTTCAAGGAGTTGGGTATCTCTAGAACCACTGTCTATGCTGCAAACAAGTCCGAAACGTTGAAAGAACCTTGTGAGCGGAGAGACCATTTATGAAACCAGAACTCCGTTATAAGACTCTTTTTTGGCCCCTTACAACCCTTATGCCAAATGCCTCGATTACACTTTTTAGGTGTATGTCGAAGGGAAGGGCTGCAGTGTCTGTCATAAAAAACACCAAGGCCCTCAAAGCCTCTGTCAGTCATCACTTGGAGGACAAGATATACGACTACATCGGCAACGGGTGCAAGCCCTTCTACCGCCACCAGGAAGCCATCATTGCCGCTAACGGCAGCTACATTAATCATTAAATGAGCTCAGACATACATCTATTTATAGTATTAATTTTGTCGAAATAAATTATGTCTTATTGAAGTTTACATTTCAAAGTGTTCAGATTTTAATGGACCACTCGGTATAACAAAGACTCATAACTCATAACCCTGTAATATTTATTTGATTCTGGTTAGTACCTACATGAATAATCATAGATTGAAGAGAGAGTAATCAATTAAAAATTTCGAGGAATAAATTTTGAAATTAAAAAGATATTAATATACATCAAGTAAAGAAGTTTGTATTATGTTTGTTACGAAAACTTGAGGGATGGATGCATTTTGACATGTCACTTTATATGTATAATAAAATAGGGATATGTATGTATACCTGTACTATATATAAATAAGTAGATTAATTTATGTTTCATTGTTTATGCTACAACATACGAAGAAACTTATATAATAAAGTATCAAACTAATATGTAATATAATCGTTTCGTATACATAACTTCCTAACTAAGTAAAGGTTTGACAATAGTTTACCAATATAAAAACTACATTATAGACATTTTTTAAATAAATATATAAGCATTTAATGTATCTTAATGCCGTAGAAATAAGACGTAATAAAAGTTATAAAAAATATATTTTACCCTCTCGTCTTCATGTCATAAATCAAGGACTATAAAATGTATACAGGGTGAGCATTTAAAAAACAGGAAATTTAAGAATATTGTATATAAGCATTTTTTTTTCAAAATTAATTCAGTAATCTATTTTTCTCTTACATGACAGGATAAATAGTAAAGTCAATCACTCAAACCAACAATCTCCAGCTTCAAACATAGCCTCCAACCTGGCTTTATACATGGCAGAGTTCTTGATGAATAAATCCTTGTGCATTAAATTTAAGCTCTCTAACATCATTATCTATGGAGTTATTTGCGTTGTTGGACATACACCCGGCACAAAAGCACACAATAATGGCCACACAACGTTCGTATTCGTCGGTCAATCCAAATTATATTTTTTGTTTTTCTCATGCAATTTGGTTTGCTAAATCTGATGAGTACACTTTTATAAACATAGATGTGAGTGTTATCAAGATATTGAGGTCTATACGTGTTTTGGATTTAATACCCCACCCTGTACAATACAAAAGTGAAGAGTTTATTTCAAAGGACATAATAGTATATTGAATATATTTTGTTACAAAAATAATATATAATTTTTACAAAAATATTACTAAATATTATCACGAAGTTTCCTCACTTACATAAGAGTTTACATTGATTTTTTGTGAGTTACAGACATTTCTATTTTACCCGCATTATAAGTGTTCTGAACGTAGATTGGTAAAATTTAAATTAGGCCTTGTTGAACTGTAAACAATTATCAACAATGACTAAATATGTAATTATACTATAATTGATAAGAATTGACTAACGACCAACTTTTTTGTGCCCTTTTATCTGTTTATTTTTCGATGAAAGGATGGATGAGGTAACGACGTGTTCACTTACATACTAAAGTTTACAGGTGGGCTATATAAATACAAAAAGGTTAAGTAGCAAGAAAATTGAAAGATAAAACACAGCAAATTTATTTATTAATTCATTTTTTCTTTCAGGTGGTTTCATCTTGTTGAAGTTTAAAATTCAAAGTGTTCAGATTTTAATTGACCACTCGATAGTTGACAAGAATTAGCTAAGTACCAATTTTTTTTGTGCTATATATTTCTATATTCTTTTATAAAAACCAGCCTGATAAAATAAAGATAACGAGATAGTCAGTAACGTACAAAAATAAACACCTTATTTTGTTGTCACCTTCTTTTCCCTATTTTGAAAGGTTGAATGTGAATTAAGTTTCGTTAGTTTCGGAAAATCTCACAAATAATAGGCTAACTACTATCTGATATTTTTTTCTTGGGCTCTGTTGCTTTTAAAAGAAAATGTTGTGATATGCAATTAAGATTAGAACATGTTTATAGATTTAGAGAATCATTTATGTTCATTGCTAATAAGGAAAAATCGTTGCAATGAAATGGTTATATAAGTAGTTAATTAATTTTTTGATGTGAAACAAAATGTAATTATCTTATATGCCCATAAAAAATGATGAACAATTTTGTAGCTCAGTGAGTGGCTGGCTTTTTTTTCTTCAATTCATTAGAACGTTCCAAACAACTATTTTATTTATTACGCCATCTAACATCGTGTGTGGTTTTAAAAAAGATTAATTGGAATTTTAATGGTCGGAGACCAAAAAATCCTCCTAATTAAAAACATTTTCAGAACATTAAAAAAGGTGTCATTTTATAACATAGTTTGATCTTATAAGTTTTAACTTTAATGGAAAGAAGGTACAAAATGTGTACGGTAATCAAGGTAAAAAAATGTGAACCTTTTGAATATGAACAAATAGGGAAAAACTTTTAAAAGAATGAAACAAGTACAACATTGAGTCTTTATTACAAACTTCTTCATTAATATATCTGTCTAATTTTTAAAATAATTTCTTATTAATGCTCCAAACTGGCCCTAAAGACGCCGCAGCACTTCTTGATTAAAGCCTCGGACAATGCCACCTATTTTTGTTCGAAAGAGACCTTGAGGTCATCAAAATTTCTGTGAGGGGTAGAACAGGCTCTCTTCTCGACAACTTTTTAAATTACATAGTCAAGGGGAACAGTTGGGAGGAATTTGATCAAACCAAACCCTTATACTTTTACTCAATCAACAATGTCTTAACTTTCTTGCCCGGTTAGCCTTATTTGCTGTTCAATAAAATTGTCAATGCTGTCGTACATAAGATGCCTTCCTCAAATCCTTCACATACCTTCTGATAGTCTAATTACTAATTTTGAGAGCCTTGGCATAATCCCTCATCGACATGGGCGGACTTCTAGTAATCAAAGTGTCCACGTCCTCCATCATCCCAATTTTCCGGTGTCTACCGCTGCCAAGGGACCTCGCAAGGCTCTGATATGAAGCTACTATACTTTTAATCTTGTTAACAAGCCACCAGGAGCAAGCTACAACCTTCAAGATCTCTTCAACCCTCACTTAGGCGTGGAGCATATCAGACACATTTTCCTTTACACACCCGTGCTTTCAACTGTAGATTTTTGAAAGTTAATTTATTTATCGTTTATTAAATAAATAGTCACTACTTTTAATAGCAAAACCTTGTATTTTACATATTCACCTCAATTAATCTAGTTTGATTCAATGTCTAGTCAATGATTTTACATCACACACTGTACTTTTAAATTATTTCTTATTTTATTTATATATCTTGAATAGTTTTTATGGAATGCCAATCTTTAAAATAAAGAAGAAAAAAGTTGTCAAACACTTCTAAAAATTAAGATAGTTAGGTATAACAAAGTAAATGTCAAAGATGTAAAAAAAATTCTTCAATTTGACAACTTAATGTCTCATAATTTTCCATTTGTTTGATGGGTAAAAAGCATTCAGTTTGTGGTATTAATAAATAATTTAATATATCTATTTATTGTTATCGATCTTTAAATAAATAATATTATGTAATTAATGAAAAACATTGCTCTTAAACTATAATAGTCTGTAGGTACATTACTACCAAGGATAACATTTGCAAACCCACACAGTTTTAGGTTATCTATTGATTTTTTGTGACCTATTTTATGTGTTATATAATAACTTGTTTCCAAAAAGTATTCTTCTGTTAATGTAAAGTATTGTATGGGTTTAGTAAGGGCCTTCAGTTATCTATGGTATGTACAAAAAAATGAAATAAATAAAATAACATAACTTGTATGCTGTTAGCTCAAAAATATATAGAGTTGACATAAATATTATTCCAATTATTTGTTCAAACATATGAATATATTCATATGTTTGAGAAAAAATTGACTTAATATGAGATGTAGAAAAACAAAATAAACATTATTTTTAATTGATTTTTTTTCCAATATTGTATATCGCCTTGGCAATCAAAACAATCCCAGTCGGACTCAACGATTTCCATTTTTTTTTTTTCATATTTTAAACAATTGCTGTTTTATAAAGTGGTGCATTTTTGACATAAAAAACACCAGAACGCAATCACTGAAATCAAAACTGATTTTCAGATACCGGGCTTGCATTTTTGCCTTTATTTTAAAATATGCCGTATTTTCTCTTAGTTGGTATGTATTTTTGACGTACACTCCAACAATATTGAGTGATACAATAAATAAAAAAGCATCATAACTTATTTTGTACGAAATCTTATCTTTCTAACTTCATCTAGCGATAACCAATGTCACTTATAAAAAGCAAGATACACATTACTAAAGGTATATACTGGAAAAATAATGGATTTATTTTTTCAAAAACTATTATATTCATATACTAGCAACGGATTACCTGGGGTTCCTCGGGTAATGGAGAGAGACGGAAATCACATTGAAAATGGTCAAATTAATTGAGAAAATTAAAAAGATATTCATAAAATACTTCTATGTAATCATTATAATTTGAATGTTGCGTTGTTGTCAAAAAGATCCTGATAATTCTAATTCTCTTGGATTCTTCACAATATGTCAATCTGGTTAAATAAAGTAACCTACAAAGCCTCATTATAGCAATCCCCCTCAAAAAAAAAAAATAATAATAAAATATGTCGGAAATTGAAGATATTGCATCGGCATTTTTGTTGTGCAAAAAAGCATCTTCTTGTGGTATTTATTCTCATAAATCTGAAAATTGACGTTTGATGAAAAAATGGAAAAAAAAGAAAAAAATTAAAAAATTATTCAAGAAATGACAAATTTTTCAGTTAAACATCATTTTTTATTTGGCAAATTCATATGTAAACGAATTTCCAGACAAATTTCTACAAACTTTATTCCATGTACTAATCCTAAATTCCATCGTAAGTTCATTTTTTCCACTTGAAATAAGCTAAATTGTAATTTCAATTTTTTTCTTTTTTTAGCCCATAACTTTTGTGATTTTGAATAAATTTCGAAAACGTATTTATTCGTATCTTTATTTATTAAAATGACAATCACTTATTGAAGAATAACTCAACCCCCCCCCCCTCATCTAGTCTCCTTGACATTCCAAAAACGGTTTTTGGGTATAGCATAAGCCCCCCCCTATATGACCTCCCCAAAACGACACCCCATCTTAGCCCTTCCAAGCTCAAAAAAGGGACCTATGAAAAATTTCAGCCTCGTAGGTTCAATGGTGAAGGAACGTATAAAGATAATTTGCCGAACAGACAAAACAGTCCTTCGATGAAGTAGTTCTATAGGATTTTTTGGGGGAAGTTAGTCCGTTTTAAAAATATGTCAATACTATTATAGTATTTCGATATGAACCCTGGTCTGAGACCATTATAATTTGTGTAAAATAAAACTAATTTAGTCCAAGTTTGATTTGGACCAGTCCTGTAGTAAAATTCAGTCCACATACAAAATAAATGAATACATATCTGTAGAAAATAAATTAGATAAGAAATAGAAATAACAATTGACCAAAATATTGGTCCAGATCAGTCTAGAAATATCTTTTTTGAACACAGCGAGGAAAATAATCAGTTTCAAACCGAGTTTTAAAGTTAGTAAACACCAAAAATTGCATTTTCCATACGATGGTACTCTCAGTTTAATTTGCAATATGTGACATTAGTAAAAACGCCTCTATATGCAGTTTAGGGATATCTATGTATAACAAAAAAACACTACTTATTTTCAAAATAGTTTTATTTAATATTTTCTTTATATAATTTAACCTTGAGCGGACTATTTGGCGATTTTTTTTATAGAACACATATTTTATTGATTGGCTGACAAATACTATTTATTATAAAGATACCTATATTTAAATTTCATATGATATTACGATAAAAAGTCACTGTTTTTATGCTTTAGATTCAGGATATAATAGTAAATTAATGATTGTTCTTTTGCAAAATGATATTTTTTAATTAACGATCATTTTATAAACACAACAAAGTCGAATGAAGATCGAATCTCATTGCTACTTTAGTAACTTTTTGGGTAGGGAAAAAAATAGTTTTATACAAGGGATTATAAATCTTCATTGGCTTATTTATTTCACTGACTATAATGTCCTATAATCTTGCTCATAAATTGGTCGCAAGGGAGAAATTGTATAATGGTGACATCTTATCCACACAATATTTCAATTTTTTTATATATTTACAATTACGCACTGGCAAAAAAAGTGTAGCCTATTGTCCCCTTGGCACTATTGTTCCATCACCACTGATTTATAATACAGTGTTATGTTCCTATAATGATCTCTTTGGAAATGTCTGTGTATGGGTGTGTGTGTGTGTTCTGGAATCACGCAAAACCAATAAATGCATTTCTCTGAAATTTTTCATAGAGGTTGTAAAGACTTAAGAGATTGTTCTGGTAAAAACATTTTTGGCCATTAAGACCATAACGTCCTTAAAATTGCATTTTTCTAACCAACAGACGACTCTATATAATACAAAGAATAAAAACCTTAAAATTCTAAAAAATATTTTTGTGCCATTTTGGGTTCTTTGTACGTTTTTAGTAAAAATAATTTATAATGTTGTGAGAAGAAGAAAAAACAAAAGGAGAAAAGAATTAGAAAAAAGATTTTTGATAATTAATATAAAAATTGAGCAAACGATATATTTTAAAAATATGATTTTGTATATTTAAATCATATTTTGAGTAAATATCCAAATTGTCGGCAAATATTTCTAGAAACATACATTAGAGCTTCTATTTTATTTGTGAATATTATGGGATTGTACAAAAATATCTAACAGGAAGACTTTGCCGTTCTTCTTTTTTTCTTTAAAGTTCCACAATAATTTGTTTTTATAATATTTGTTTATTATAATATTTTTAGAGTGATTTGAGAAGTGCATGGTTATCGTTATTAATTATTATGGGTTATAAAATTGTAAACAACTATGGAAGATCAATAAATAATTCCTTTCTATTACTTTTCACCATTTTTTTGGACAATCAACATTTGGATTGTACGTTAAAAGACAAAAAACCTTTTCTTCGTGAGTAAATATATTTCAATTTTCTAACCAATAACCAATGAGAACCTATTTAGTTTAGAGTCATCACACCATAGAAGGATTGCACCTTTTAAATTTGACTCACTTCCAATACTTGTACATGAAACTTTTCAAATTTAAAAGTATTTTATAAAAAATTATAGATTGATGTGATTTATCTATAGTAACCTGTTCGATCATGTGAGATAAGGGAACCATTAATGATGGAACAGTTTGATACTAGTCAATACCATTTACTACCTTAATTGGGAGTCGATAATACTATGAAATTATTAATAGAAAAAATACATTTGAAGAGACTGGATTATTTATTTTGAAAATAAAGTTAAATGCTAATAACTTATAGATTAGGAAACAAAATAATTCATAGCTCAAAAAAGTTAAGTGTGACCTGTGAATTGTCCATCAAAATTAACTTCCTTTCCTAACTTATAAAAAAATAAAAATACATGAAATTAACGTATCCCATATTTTGAACGTATAATTAAATCATTTCCCGTATTATTTGTAAAAAATAAATTAAATTAATTTAATCCTATCATTGGAATCGAGATGATAGACTCAATGGTTATTCAACAAACAAATAGCTCTTGAATAAAATTCCAAACTATCAAAACAAAAATCAAATATATTTTATTCTCCAAAATAATCATGATAAGTCAATCTTTGTATTTATGTTCATAGATACATTTATATTATACCGGAAGTTAATTCATTGAAAATAAAATATTTTTTTATGCTCTTTCGTTTGTTTAAACCATTATTCTGTTTGAAATAATCTCAAAAAGCTATTTGTAAAAGTCGTTTATCACAGAGTCATGAAAGTGATTACAATGTTAATTATTATATTATTTTCTTTGTCTGATGAATATAACAATATTAAAATAGCAATGAACGCTTCATGAGGACACAAATACTTTAGTTCCTTTATTTTTGATATAAATCTATTTGTATCATCATGATGTGTACATAATATGTTGTGATATGAGGACTGTAAGAGGGATAAAGCGTAAGCTCTATTATAAACTTTAGAGAGTCTTTAAAGTCTTTTGTATTTTAAGACCATTAAAGTTACATTGAATTCATGATGCATAAACAAAGAACGGCAATGAGCAAGGATTAAAGTCCAACTAATCATTCAGAATTTTATTTGAAGGCATAATACTGACATTCTTGATTTGGAAGTCATTCTTCTATTTTTCTATACTTATTAATCCTCCATAACTTCACTTTTAACCATAACGTAAGTAATTTCCAGAGGTATTTAAGTTACCCAAAATATAAAATTGATATTTAAGCAATAAAAAAATACAATTGTTTTTTACAGGGTGCCGAGACATAACTTCCGTCTTCTACAAGTAAAAATAAAGTTGTTTTTTTAAGGTTACATTTACACAATTTTGAAAATCAAATCGGAAACGTGATGTCTCTTATTTCTATCGTATAAAAAACCGTACTTAATATCCGGTGATTTTTTTTAATATTGCTGATTCTACAAAAGTACTAAAAGTGTTGGGGTTTCCAAAATATAAATTTGTTCTAATTGCTTTATTTGAACAAACTGTACTTTTGTATCATTCTTACATAATACCGGACATAATTTTTAAATTAACAAGATAAATGAAAGTTAATAATATAAATAGATGTGTGTCTAAAAACTTTTGATCATTATTGTTCCTGCCAAAAGTGGGAATGATGGCTTCCAGGTGGTAGTAGGGCTGGTAATCACTGCTGATATAGTCCTCTTCATGGCGTCCCAGTGCTGGGTGACAGTGGCTTTGAGGTCCTTGGTGTTTGGGTGACGGACACTACAGGCCTTCTATTCAACATGCACTCAAAAGGTTTAGTCGAGGGGTTGGAACCTGGGCTGTAGGCCCCCATACCCCCAAAAGTGTCAAAAAAATGTTTAAAATAACTCAAAAGGCTCATTCAGAAGAGTTTTGTAACGGAGAAAATGGGGTTTTTTCTCATTGTTGAATTCAAAAGTAACCTCTCCAATCTCACAAGGCTCCTACAACACACTTTTTTGGTAGCTGTTTGGACAGTCTGATGTGAAACACAAAGATCTCTTGCGTAGGCTCTCATGGACTTGAGAGGATTGGTCTTTCCTGTTTTATTAAACTCATCTGGCATCAGTCTAGCCTTTTTATAGAGCCCTTCTTCCTCTCCAACATTTGGAGCATGCTGATGGGTAGGCGGTATTACTGGAGACGTCCAACTCCTTGGAGTGCACGAGTGAAAATTTGTTGATCACGTTCAAGTGTCATTTTCTCGACTTGTATGTAAGCTACAGAGCTCAGGTTTATTTCTGTTTTGTAACTAATTGTTTATGCTTTAATATATGAAAATATGAAAAAAAAAAATCAAAAAATCAATCTCTATAAATGATTGAATTAGTAATTCTTCAGATTTCAATGGACCCTCCGGTAACTGTATATCATTTAGTTTTTCCTATTTTCATTATTGATTTAGGTAAATCATACTTAAGCACTGTAATAATCTTTGACTGATTCTGTTTCTTCTAGTATTTGGTGCTTGATTCAATATTTTCGAAAAAATGAATACTTAGGACTCTTTTTGAACTTATTAATAGTTTCACTGTAATTATACGAATATTAGTCAAAAACATATTTTAACACCTCTTTTTAAGCTTGTTCTCTGAACAAAAATGCACCAAAGCTCCGTTTTCTTAAATTATGATATACATATGATATGACAATAAAATATTCATGTCTCTGGGTTGGATATTCACTCCAGAAAAGTTATATAGGATTATAGGAACATTTCTTTTGCATAAACAAAGTTCATTGCCGTTCTTTGTTTAAATTATAAATAAATCATTGACATCTATATTCGATACCATAATAATGTGTTTTTAATTTTAAAAACATTCATCAATAATCCTATCTACTTATTAAAGTAACTTTTCTTAATCACTAAACAAAAAAATATATAATCTTATCACTTTAAAAAAAACTATTCTCATATTCCAAGTTAAAACTCGTAAATTATTGTATATTTTGGTAGATATTTGAAAGTTGCATGTTACTTACAGATAAATTTTGATACATTTTGTTTCGATCTATATAAATTAATTGCAAATTTGTTTGTCAGACGTAGGGGGTAAAAAAATGCAAAGTAAGTGATTTATGGCTTACTCATTAAAAAAAAAAACTTGGGTATAAACTTGTATGTATAAATGCATAATATAATATATTACATGCAGTTACACAACTTTGAAGTCATTTTTTGTGTGGTGTGCATGTATATAATTAAGCTAAAAATATGATGTTGCACTATTTATATAGAATAAAGATCCTATTTTCGATTATAGGGAGATGTACGATGTATCATAAAAATAAATACCACATCATCATAACTATCTCAAAACCTTTCCTACAAAAAGAAAGAGCAAAAAAGGCCTAAAATCTTTATTAGTTGAACAATTATTCACAATTCTATAATTATTGTTCAATAGCTATTGTTGGGGAATGTTCACAATTTAACAATGTATAAATCGTTTAGCAAACAGATTAGGAGAAAAATCGGAGGCTGACAGAAAAATACAGTGTACCTTTTGTATTTGTGATGTAAAACTGTGTAATAGGTTTATTGTACATGTGAGTGTCACTTAATTTTTTTTTCTTAACATTTTTATTTTGCCATTTATTATTACAAACAAGAAAATAACATTCCATTGTCTGGAAAAAAGTTATTTCTAAACTTTGTAATTTCAATAATTTAAAGACAGTTTTGCTAGTACAAATGATAGATAAAGAATAATTGGATTTCTTATTTGGTATAAATTAAATATATGGGGATATTTGATTATACCACAGTGTAGGGACCATAAACTTGTAGAATCATTCAATTACGATTTCACAATTACAAAATTTCAAAACGCAACTGAACTACAAATTAAAAAAAAAGAATTTGTTTCCCCATGTCTCTAAGTTTAAAGAGCATAATATTGGAGCAACAACAAAAAACGAAAAAAATAAACGATGTTCTCTGCACCAGATATAGTACCGAGAAGCTGCGAGAGACCGTTGTCATCTCCATCAAGACTATATACAACATCTAGAAGTCCATTACATGCCTATACAGTCAAATGAACCAAACATTCTGTAGCAACAACATGACTTACTTTGGACCTGCCTCCCTTGGGACCTCCCCTTACCTAACTTCAACCCCAAGGAATTTCTCATATGAGACATCATATCGAAGAATGTCTGCTGCACTTCTTGTCTAATTTTGGATTCGCTCTGAGCTGCTATCATGACAATGTGGTACGCCCTTGTCACGTCCGTCCTCGTCAAGAGCCTCCAATCTGTCCGTAGACCTTACGCATGTAAAGGAAGACATATTCAATAACAAATAAAGGTAAATATAACATTTAAACATATCAAAAAACTTGTTTTTAATTCTTCATTCCATAAAAATTACGTTTTCGTTGTTTAATTATGACACTCGGTATCCAAAAAAAGAGATAAAAATAGATTGTATTAGTAAAAATAAAGAAAACATATCTGAAATATCTGCACGTTATACACGATACCAAAAGATTATATCTATTTACTTGCAACATCTGTAGGAATAAAATACTCCTAAAATAAAATTACTTATAGTAATTTTGTTTTCAGATTTAAGAAACATAAATTTGTAATCTGAAATACTTAATTTTATAATAATCCTGTAAATCAAGTTAAGTAAATCATTTTAAATAAGCACCATGAAAAAAAAAATATATATATATTGTTCTATATTTTTCAGGTCTTCAAAATTTAAACCCACCATTTTCTTGAAAAAAAATGAAAAATAAAAATTATCTGAGATAGTGGTTATACATTTATAACGTCCAGTTGAGGGGAAGGGAGGATGAATACATATTTAAAAACTTTTGTGGATGAGTTGGAGGGAGATGTTATGGAATATTTTATTTTTCTACAAAATTCCAAATCCAAGACCTTCCCCCCCAAAAAAAAATATATCAGTGGTCTTTTTCCCGAACGTCATAAATGTATGACTCTATATAACAAATTCCGTACTTTTTGCATTACGTTACACACTAACGTACTTTCCAATCACTTACTTTGCATTTTTTTATCCCCTACACCTGACAAACAAATTTGCAATCAATTTAAATAGATCAAAACAAAACTTATCTGTAAGTAATATGCAACGTACATTCATTCATTAAAAAAAACGAATTAGGTCATCTAAACAAACAGTAAAAAAGGAATTCATTTAAAAACATCTATTAATTAATTACCTAAAGATGAAATTTTATTTCATTTTTGTAAACGAGTTGTTGTTGTATTAAATGATGAAGAATACAAAAAAAAGATGGATAACTCATAATATGTTAAGATATCAAATATAATTTTTTTTTTTTTTACTACGAATGTGGGCGGTAAGAAAAAAAAATTAATGCATATACTCTTCTACACACACACCTCTAACTGTTTGATTTTAAACTCACACATGGAAACAATAGACAAATGATAATTATTATAATATTCCATGCATAAACGACTTAATGACTAAATTGAGTATATGAGTATAATTTTGTGTGATTATAATGTACTTACATTAGTTAATCATTGATGTCAAAAGAATAAATATATATGGCTTAACTATGCATGAATAACATATGGAATCTTTTATGCCTTTAAAACTTCATTCACATCACTTTTCAAAATAAATGAAAAAATTCGATTTAAAATTTAATAGTCATAAAAAAGGTATACGAAAATAATTGTAAAAAAAGTGAGGGTAGACGAGCACGAATTTTTTTTAGCTCTAACATAAACATGGTTTTATTTTTATTTTCCAAAGCTACTATTAATTTTTTATGGTTCTATCTTGAGAGAACAAATAAGTATAAAATAATCACTGGTGGGTGTGGTTATGATAAAAATTATGTGTATTTGTAGCTCGTTGTTTCTTGGGAACAGGTAATCTAAGGAATTTTCTTCACCTAAGATGGTGTAAGTATTATTTCACTCATGAGTATTGAATTTCATTATCTACTACATTCAGTTATATTCATAACCTAATTAAATATTTGTGTATGCTCATAAAAGAAGGAGATTAACCCTAAGGATATGATCCAGAGTTAAAATTATAAGTCATTTTTGAAGTCAGAGTAGAATTAAGGATCAACATTGAAGTATTCTTGCCAATGTCCTTATTTGTTTCCTTCTCCCCCTCCTCGTCACAGCTAATTTTAGCTGATTTAATTAAATGTCATGCCTGCATAACTGCTCTCGCTTAAAGATATTGTCAGTGTTACCATAAGCAATTGTCAGTTTCCTTTTTCAACAAGCCCAAAATACACGCAATAGTATAGAGGTTAAACAAATAAAACATTTGAAGATCGCGGTCTTTTTCTAAATTCTACCTATTTTTTTTTCCAAAGCTCTTATCATTATTCTTTTATTCTTGACGAGAGAACAATATGAATAATATAATGACTTGTGCGTGAAAGGCAGAGAGTAATTACTGAGGGTTTGATGTGGAGCAATAATGTAGGTCCTTGTTGGACTCTTATTAAAATTGAGGATGGGCATCGTTGTAATTCTTACCTCCACCATTGGTAGATATAGTGTTTATATCCTTCTTCTTATAGGTAATTATAGCTAATTTAATGAAACGTCACGACTTCTAAGCTGGTCTTCTCCCCCACATTCTTCAAATTTTCAGGGGAATCATGTTAATTTTTTTATTTTATTAAAGTACTAGCGTTTCATATTAATTGATTCTCTGGTAATACTCAGGATTCGTTGATAAGTAAAAAATACAATTCTTCCCTGGACTGAAAGTAGAATTGAGGTTCGCATCATCAAAATTTATCCTTATATTCTTTGTAGATACGAAGTGGCATTTGGGTTTATTTCCTTAATGTCATAATTGATTGCACCTAATCTTATAAAACGTCCTGGCAGCTATATTGCTCATCTCTCCAATGTTCTTCAAATTATCAAGTTAACCACGTTAATTATCGGTTTTTTTTAACTTGAGAAGGGTTATATTGCATACAGCTAGGCAAATGAAAGTACATTCAAATCAAGGTGAGATTAATCTATTTCTATTTACGATTATCTGTAAGAGCTGATTAATATGGTTTGTCTACCAAATATTAAAAGTTTAAATATTAAAAGTTAATCTTACAGATAATCGTAAATAGAAATAGATTAATCTCACCTTGATTCCGATTGAAATTGGTGTTAAAGTCAAATAGTCAGGAGTCAGGGGGGGAAGAGACTAAATGTAGTTGCCAACATTAGAATTGATATTCCAGACAATTTAAAATTCACTATTTTATGAAAAAGGTGTCAAAGTTGCATATTTTAATTTCGACGAAAACTCAGATCTAAATATATTTACAATGTTGGCAACTACATTTAGTCTCTTCCTCCCCCCCACTCCAGACTATTTGACTTTAAACACCAATTTCAATCGGAATACTTGACCAATTAAGTTCATTAAAATTCTTCTTGATCTAGTTCATTTATTTTGAAGAAAAAAAAATATATTTTCTACAAAATCAAATGAGCTTACAAATTAAAATTTACAAAAGAAAAATAATAAATTGAAAAAAATTACACCAAAGTGGTAAAATCAAAACACACTCAAATAGTCGTTTCAACCCTAATAGGTCGCAAGAATTTACCCCCCCTCTTCCTTAAGTGTTAGTGAATCATAATATAAAATTCAACTAATTGACAAAATATGTATCTGAATAAATTACTATTACATATTCCTGTCAACAATTTCTTACCTATAAATTACAATAACAAGTTGATTGATATGCCAAGAAGTAAAATTTTCACCAACCATCTTCGTTCTCATCCTACTGACCGTAATAACTTTTCAACATAATGCCAATTTTACACTCTGTTATTTCACCGTTGGATGGCATAGAAATAATAATTAATTATGAGCTAATTGGTTATAAATTAATCAATGATCTCATATACATATTTTACTTCCTTAAATCGACTTTTTAATGTAATTTTATTTGAAGCTAAAGGTGTTGCTTATATCTGGGTTTTAGTATATTTACCAATCAGGTGATGATGAGAGGTTATGTGTTGATCAAAATATATATAACAGCAGTCCACAAATAACGGTTCACTTTTTAAAATTAATATAGTTTGTAACAGGATAAAGCAAACAGAAATAATTCAATTTTATGAGATTGCGTGATGCTTAAAATAAATACTCCAGAATGTTTTTTTACATTGATTTTCTTATTACTATAAAAATCAAATATCGCTGAACTTTGTCAAAAATAGTTTAGTTGATTTTGGTTGGAGTCAAGCCAATAAATGTCTCGTACAGATTTGGGTTCTCATGTATCTCCATTCTACATGGCCATGGACATCTATAACAATATTGGAAGTTATGCCAAATGTACAGCAAGAGAAGAAAGACCCAAATTTGTTCATTCTGACAGGTTGATGCAAAATACCAAAACCAGAGTGTAGTTAAAACACAAGAACTTCGGTTTGAGAGGTTGGAGAGAGGTAGTGGACCTGGACCCAAGATAAGGCCACTCTTACATATTCAACACTGCCCAAAGCTACATGAAGAGCAAGTTTGGGTCCAAGGGATTCTGGAAAAAGGAGCTCTTGTCGTAATCAAGTCCGAACATGAGCCCCCTTGACTATTATTATTAGTTACACATGTGGAGTAAAAGACCAGTGCTATTCAACACCCAAATGTGAAGTATCTAAATACAGCTGGTGACCTTTAATGGAACAACATATCTGCTGACACCCTGAAGTTCCATGTAAATCTTTGAGGGTTAATACATAACACAAATGTTCAAATTTTAATCTTCTAAATTCTGTTGTTATATCACCTTTTGTTAACAGGATAGCTCTAGATTAAGACGTATTAAATAAGATAGCCGTTTATTTGTGGATACCCAATAGATTTTCTTCTAACTGATATCAGTTAATTCGTAGATATTCAGTGATTATTGATTTATTATAGTAAGGACCTCTCATTAATTGTATTAAAAGTTATTGAATAAATGATTTAATGAACTGTATTTCCTGCATTACAGATGAAACAATTGATGTATTGTGGGCTGAATATATCATTCCATATGTATGATCATTTTTGTCGTAAACCTGTTTATTTGTATGAATACAACCCCTATTTTGATCTAAATAGTCATAAATCAGTTATCTTTTTTAAACTTACATCCCCTTAAAATTAAATTCAATAAAAGTAATTATATAGGCTACGTATATAAAAGTATAAGTCTACACCCATTGAGATATATAATTTGTAAATATTGCCTTTGTTTAAACTTTTGTTCCATCAAACATGAAATCGATATATTATAATATATAATAACTTCAATATTATACTTAACAATGTGCTAAGTAAAGTCATGGATTGACTTTAAATCAATCTGGATTACTTTAGGATCAAAATTTAAAAAACTAGGTTGCATTTTAAAAGTATAGACTATTCCTGTAAATCAACAATACAAAAACATATAAAAAATAACAGTTGGTAGTATAGAGGCAAGGCAAAGTAAATATGTGTCTGATTGACTCCACGCCCAAATGAGTGTCAAGAAGATCATGAATGTCGAAGGTTGCTTACGGAGTCTTTATTGATTTTTACAGCATCTGGGATATAGAAAAGGGCGATTTCTTCCCATTTGATGTAACTGCACTGTAATTGATGTGATATACGTTCCTAGTTCATGGAGAGGTGATGAATGTTTGACTAATTTAGAAAACTGTGTATAAACATTTTAGATTATATTTTTCAATGAAAGTATTTATTAGTTTAATTTGATTTTGTCGAATTTGGTTCTTGATTTATTTTAAAAAATCCCGATATTTCTCAAAATTATTGCTCATAAAAAACAACAACAAAAAAAACAGTTGTGTCTGATACCTGACCAATTCAATATCATAATTAGCATGTAAAAACTTAATTAATTTGTCTTCAAATTTATTTAATAAGTTCAATGAGGTTATTGTGATACTGTAAAAAAAGATTTTGGTACAGAGGGATACCTTCTTTTTAACTTGGGAAAAAAGTAATTTTGTATTTATCGCTTTATTTAAATGCTTTTATCGTAGAAACCCTTGTCTCTATTGGTAAAACATGGACAGCCAATTTTACAGGCCTCAGTTATGGCCAAATTTGTACCCCAAAAGGCGTTGGCCATAGACAAGAACAGGTTTTATTACTTGGTGCCAGATCCGAAATGTAGGGTGGATACATAAGAACTTCCCATCCGAGCTCCAAGTGCTTCTGGTGAGTCATCGATGTGTGCAACGGTATTGTCTAGATGAAACACGATTTCTCTTATATTCACCAATGCTGGCCTCGTCTGTTTGATTGTCAGCTTCAAACGGTCGAGTTATTCACAGAAAAGATCAGAATTGAGCATTTGACCCTAGATTATGTCATAGTAAATTATTCAATGTACTAATCCCACCAAACACACAATACCTTCCTGACAGTCAATCCTGGCATAGCCACGGTCTTTGACACTTCGATGGTTTTCGCCCACAATGTATGTCGTTTGACATTGACGCAAGTTATATATTTTTCATCACTAATCACAATCCGCTTCAGAATTTATTCGTTTCTCCCTTTCAGGTAGTAATAATATAAAATATGGCGCATTTCTTCAATTGAGATCTTCATACTCGACCCACTATAATTCATTACTGAACAGACGAATCACCATACTGAAAAAAGTGTTTTAGAATACACTTTTATAACCGTATGTTATATAATCCAATGATATCAATAATGAGCAAAATATACTCACTTAAAAAAAGGGGGTAGAAAAAAAAAGATACAAAATTGATTTTGTTCAAGCAAATCTATTGTAAATATACTCAACTAGCACCTCATTGCCAAAATTCAGACATTTAAAGTATTGTAGCTTTACTTAGAGCCCCAGTTTATTTTATTTGCATAATATTTTTTGTAATTCTGAACATATCCATAAATTTAGTCCATTACAAAAAAGACAAACATAAATTTAAAATGTTTTCCCAAGCTGTTTGTCTCCACTTAAAAATATATATATTTTTTAATTTTGGCATTGATACAAAAGAAAAAACCATTCTACACCCACTCCCGGGAAATAAGTTCATGTGGAAAGGACGTCCTGAGGATGTTTACTATACACTAAACAGAAAATGGTGTTATATAATTAAGATATTTCATCCGATAACAGACGTCCAAATTCAAGAAGTAAAGTAAAAAAACTCTATTGTTATTAAGTGAATTTTTATGAAATAAAGTCGGTACTTATAAAAAAAATTAAATAAACAATAAATTAAAGTGTGTCAAAAATTAGTTTTATTAATGGGTCTAGACCGATTTTATAAATGAACTGTTAGTGGCGTCATGTTTGTTTCAAATTTTTAAAATTGCGACGTCATGTATAGCTAGTAAATGTGTTGCAAAAAACATATTTTTGTAAACAGCAGTGGATTTTTGAATTTATTTTCCCTAGAACTTTTGTAAATCTCATAAATCTAGAGTTTTGATACATTTTTGAGAACAGTTTCATTTAGAACTGTGGTCTGAGATTGCGATTTGGACCAAAACATTGGTCTAAATCGATCCATACACAGACACTTAGACGAAAACCATATTACTGAAAGCCACATTATCGTCCCCCTCCTAATTGCTTCGTAATGAACACTGAGGCCATGGTTTTTAGCCGGCTTGGTGTTTTTGCCGCAGCTTTTATCGACTGGTGGGCCAAGAGCTCCTTTAATAGTATTTGGAGGGGATATAATATTTTGTAAAATGTCATCAGTGGTTTTTAACTTACTTCGTGGCCCTGTCGTAGTCTTAATCATCTCTTCGGCTGGGGGTTTATTTTGGAGCTTTTTGAAGGGCCATTAATACATTATGAAGCAGTGGTTGTAGTCTTTGTGGAATTCTTAAACTACACAAGGGCATGGGGTTTATTTTGAAGTATTTGGAAGGGTATTAAATGGTTCGTGATGTGGTGGCGCAGGGATTTAATCTGGTTTGTGTTCCTACGGTAGTCTTAAACGATCCATGCTCTCAGAGTTCATTTTTAAGTATTTGGAAAGGGTATAAATACTTTGATAAGTGGTGGCGATAGTTTTTAACCTGGTTGATGGCCCTGCCATTATAAAAAAACAAGTTTTGGGCCAAGGTATTATAATTTTGTTGGTAAATGAATAGACATTTTCTTAATGGCGATTTTCAACACTGATAATTTTCTCCAGGGCTGTTTTCCCCAAATGGAAGTTTTCCTCATGGTAATTTTCTCTCGGGCAATTTTCTTAGAACCCTTAAATACATCAATAATAGATAAATAAGAATAATTATAGCTCATTATTTGGTTGTAAATTGTAAAAACTTTTGGTTGAATGATAAAAAAACACCAAAAATAACATGATTACTCTGACAATTTGAAAAACGTTTTAAAACTTAACTGTCATAACGATTTACAAGATAAGCTAATAGCAGCTTTGAAAGCAAAGGACTAAATACAAATCCCATATCGTGTGTGTAAATATATAGTAAGAAAGTATTCTGGTTACTTAATTTTCAATGATAGAATTTGGGGGAAAAATATGTTATACTTTTCCTCACTTTTTATAATATTATTATAAAATTATATTTTGAAATATTTATGTTGAATTACTGCATGTTAAGTTTAAAGTAATTTATTGGGATTTGAATGTAGCTCAAGTACAGAGGACTCAAATATATGGAACCTTATTCACCCATTCTTCCTCTCCCTATGAGTCCATGGATCTCGCCTCTCTTTGTCACACTTGGTGAATCTAATCTCCTTTAATGCAAGGATAATTCATTAAGCAGGTCCCACTTCATATCAAAGAAAAAAGACGGGAGATCCATGTAATTGATGAATTGGATATCCTAGGAATGGCAAAAATACAATTGAATATTAAGTAATTTTTTTCCCAGGACGTCCATCTTTGTCAATTATACTCTGAGTGTAACAAGGACTTTATTTAATGACTCCTAAACGAACTCTGTCTTTCATGAGCACACTCACTTTTTACTTATTTTTTATCCTCTTGCGATGTATTTACGAGTTGCAACTTGTATAAGCAAACTATACAAGTTGGATTTTCTTCGTCGTAAAAATGTATTAGAACGTTTTTTTTTTCTAATTACCATTTTTTAAATTAATAATTCATTTCACTTTGACCTATTAAATTTGCATGGTTATTATGCATTTAGGAATTAATATAACTGTGGGTATTTTATCTTTATAATGTACCGTATATGAACTACTCAGGGAACATTCTGTTATTGTCTTATCCTCATTCGAAGTAATGTAAATCCTTCATTTATTGATTGCAACTTCTAGCATTTGCTTATACTAGTTACAACTCGTACAAAATCGCAACTTGTACACAATATATAAGGTGCATCAAAACAATGTCCCAATTACTTTAAAAGCTTGTATGTCCAAGGCGTGTTGACTAATTTTAAAACTTCCAATGGGAGTATGACTTATTGGTCTTCCTTACAACTAGGGAGTAAGTGAATCGCGTAGCCGCTTTGTTTCGTGCGGCATTAATAAAAAAATACATTTTTAAGAGACTGTTGTGGACCACAAGACATAACAAAACGTCAAAAAACGTCTTGAAACCGATGAGCCGATGGTTGCCCCATAGAAATGGCCTCATAATGACCACAAAGTTTCCTAATTTAATTTACAGTCGGATACAGGCTCACGGCAGCCAACTACATCATCCAGTTGATGTCAAAGTTGATGTTATGAGTCAATGCCAGCTTCCTAAGCAACAATGTGGTTCCACTACAGGATGGAACACGTGCACATACACCCATGGTGACCTATTCCTTTTTTCACAAGAACTGTGCTAAACACTTTCCCAACACTAATGACCTCAAAAACATTTGTTATTGAGATTTGATACCATATGAACAAGGAATTTCAAGAGGTCATCATGCTCTGCCGTCAGGTATAGATTTGAGACCATCATTAAGGTTAATGGAGGTAATAATTTGCTATAATATACCTAAACTCTGCATAAAAAAGTAATGAAATAAATCAAGGTATAATAACATTAGACTCATGCATTATATAGTTCTTGATTAAATTCGATGTTTTGAATCAAGAAATAGTTTTGATAAACCATCATATGCATTAAGAATTTAAATAGTTAGTATGGCTAAAATATGATACGAACAAGATTGAAAAATAATATTTTAGTTTCAATGGATAAACCATTTATGGAAGTAAGAAAGAGTTAAATGCTGTTTTGTTCCTAACTGATTGAGCCCTCAGTTAGTAAACATCCTTTGAGTAAGGATGTTAGTAAGTGGTTAAAAAAGTAATCCCAAACATAAACATATTTTGGTATATTATATAGAACTGAAAGATTAATACCCAATTAGATGATTCTAATTTTTTATTATTTTGTCAGAAGTAAATTTCAATTAAATACTAAAAATACTTTTATAAGAAATCGAGAAAAAATAAATCCTTATTTTAAAATAATATTAACAACATGAGTTTGAGGTTTAAAAGAATATATTTTTTTCCGTTTTTATTGTAAAAACATTAAATATAATTATATTGGAAAGGAATAATTCTATGAAATATTTACTAGATTATGCTAATTTGCAAATCAAATTATTATCCATCCGTTTTCATAAGATTGCGTGATATAGGTATATAAAATAATTGCTACAATTATAAATTTCCTCACATTGTAAAAAAGAAGAATCCAAGAAATTAAAATGAAAAAGAAAGAAACTACTAGAGCAAAACAGTTTATTTTTATTATTCTTCATCCCAATGTTTCAGTCATTTTTATAAAAAATATTTAAATATAACAAAAGAAAAAAAACAAATGATCAATAATTAAAAGGACATAAGATAGCTTCAAACTAAAAGAGAGACGTTCACACTTCATCATTGGGATCATTCTGTGCATCTTCTGTAGTTTTTTGAAGCAAATTATTGGTTTTTTAAGAAGCTTTGTAAAATGGGGTTTTCAAGTAGGAACCATATTTCTTCATTAAAATATCCAATTGATATGAGGTAAAAAGCCACGCGACATTTGAGTGGCTCTAAAGGCCTCGTGCATCCATCCATTCTATTAATTATTATTGACTTTTTCATTAAAATTAATAAATTTCTTGCTATGACCACCTCCCTGCCTCCTTCCATAGCTCGAAAGGAGGCAAGTCCATGCCCTTTCCCTTAATTTTGCAAGGATCTTAGATGCCTTAAGTCTTTTGTCGTTTCACACGACGTATAAGTATGAAGTTGTTTGTCGATTTAACCACATTTAAAAGAACAAAGCCTTTCCTCCTTGGTGTTTTCAATAAAATTATTGTATAAAAGTGTCTTGCAGTTGGGTTGAGCTTCTAGATATATATCTAATTTGTCTTTAACACTTTTTAAAGATGTAAAAATATTTATGATTGTTTCCTTTCCGTTCTTCTCCTCCAGTCCTGTGCAGTGTAATCTAAATAACAGACATGAGACAGTTTTATTATCGTAAAATCTTTGGAGCTTGAAAAATCTATCAGCCCTTGCTACAGGTCTTGGTAAGAATATATATTTTTTTAAATATTGATATTCAGCTTGTTTAGCATTTTTGCAATTTGAAAGGCTAGGAGTTTATTAAGGCCTTTTTCCTTTTCTGGCCTCTCCTCTGCTCCCACGTTCTTTCTTCCTCTTCTCTTCGACCTATTTCCTCTACCTTCACAAACAAAGGGGGTTCATCTTCCTCCGCTTTTTGGCCCATATAAAGGTTTCTTTCAAAGTACAAAATGTCCTCTTCTTCCAATTCCGAGGATAAAAAAATGTTCTCAGAACCAAATAAAATTAGTCTAAAATCATGTTTGTTTTTCAAATTTTATCTTCCAAGGCCCATCCTCTTATAAAATTCGTAGAAAAGGATAATTGCAATTATGCTCTCTCGATAATAAAGCCCAAATCTTCCTATACTTTTAGGAAGTTCCAATTTTTTACCATTTTCTCTAGTAAATAAAATGTTTCTTATACTGCGGAAACTTTTCCCAATATTGTATATATTATTGATATCAAGATTATATATATATTTAAAACGTTCGTACAGTCTAAGGCATAGCCTTGCTTTAGTCTTCAGTTCCTCTTCTGAAGGGCCATCTAAAAAAAATATAGTTGTCATCTGCGTAAAATTGGCATGAGACTTTCTTCTACCCGAAATTGATTCCAATACTGAAAGTAAAATTGGGGTTTATAATATCCCAGTTCTCTATTGTAGGGTTAAAATACAGAGTTGTTTTTATGCATTATCTTATCCATTTTTTATATCCGATACATTTTTTGACATAACATTCATTATGTTATTATTTAATATTATGCGTCAGTTTATTTTTTATGGCTGCTGCAATAATATTTTCAATGTATTATATATTGAATTATTTTATGACAATTAAGAACCATAAATATTTATTTATTTATGAAATATTCCAAAGTCCATTTGAAGCACTTACAAAAAGTCTTTACGTAAAGAAATAAATATAGCAAGTACATTGTTGTGTTGTCTGACTACCAATATTTCGTCCCTGTTTTGGTAGAAAATGAATGGCCTGAATTCAACATAGATGGTAATATCCGGTGATGCACGTCATGAAGTCTTTGATCGACAAAAAATACAAAAATGAGGAATATTTTATGAGCAAATGGGACCCCTACCATACTAATGACCGTAGCCAACAATGGTGTCTCAAGTATTCTCAAGACTTTGGGGACAAATCGAAATGTCCCCCATCCTTTCCCTATCTCAATCCCTGGATTTTTATATTTGGAATCAAATCGAAAAGAGGATTGGAATATCCTCTTTTCCAAAATATCAATGCCCCCATCTCGTAAAAATGGGTTAAAATCTTTCTGGATCTAATTGCTAGAGTATGTTGAAGCTTCTGGTCCCATTTTCAAAAAGGTTTTATGAGTTTGAGTGTACTCATATCGCTACATAGTATAATGGACCAAGTAATTGAGTTTTTTTATTTATTCAAGGTGAAATTCAGTTATGAACTTAAAGATTATTCAAATTTTTAAACTGGACAATATCAAAATGAACTAAACTACATTAATAAAAAAGTACAACTTTTGAAATTTAAATTTAGATTCACAAGAACACCATAGCCTGTGGATTGTACAAAAATTACTGCAAATGATTCTATTTAATATGTCCGAAATAGAAGCCACCCTCAAAAATAGGTTTAATAGGTTATAAGTTTAATTGATATAATTTGTATTCATTATGTTCTTGTTCAAAAGCAAGAACAGAACAACAAATAGATTTGAAGCTCTTCACAATGAAAGTTGTGCCAATGGCGTCCCACGCTGTCATTATGGCATATTTGGAGGAGAAGTGCTACATATACTCTTCCCCAAGGCACTTCAAACAGCAAACTCTCAGGTTGCTCATAACAAGGCTGAAAAAAGGTCACATAGAGGAGGTCAGAAGTCAGCCATCTTATTACAAGAGAATTGTTGGTTTTTATTGGCTGTATCGGGCTGTAATGGACTTTTAGATATTGTAGGGAGTCCAAATGAAAACGACACTTGTCATTTCAGTCTTCTCTGCACAGATACTGATGTGAAAGAAATCATAGAAGCATTTTTTTGTTCTTGCCTTGATCAATTGTCTTTTGGTTGCGTCATGAAAGTTTAATTAAGGATAACGTGGATAAAATCCTCCTAAATTAATGGTACTGCAGGTTATGGGTTGCTAATTTGTAAAAAAGTTACTTATACTTAGACCAATAAATGAAACACTAAAAAATGTACAAGCTTACATATAACAATTTTTATTTTTATTTAATTTATAAAGAATCATTTTATTTCAGTAGGTGGCCAAATTACTCAGTCATCGAATGGGTCTGCAAGTATCAGTTTTAATATTAAGTTCGTATAGTACCATTTTAAATTTGTCAGTATTCTGGTACAACTATAATACCGGTACATATACCAAGACAGTTTTTTTACATTTTTTTATTATTAATATTTGAGCTTTTTACATATTGTTATATTCCTATTGTATGTAGTTAGGTGTAACCCCAAAAAAAAATGATTACTCTAAAAAATATGAAACGAATATTAAATTGATTTTGTTATAAAATATTAAAATGGAAAAAAAAAATTCCTTCAAGCAACAATATTTTTTCCCTTTATTTGATGATAAAGGTACTTGTCAAAATTAAATTTAGTACAAATTTTATTATGTCAATTTAATGTCTAATAATAATGCTACTAAGTTTTTCTATTCTTTTGGAATAGAAAGACTTTGATCATAGAAAATGTTTAAAAACATTTTTACTCATTTTTTAAATAAAAAATGAAGAAGAAAATTTTATTATACATATTGCTGTAAGAGGCCTACATATAAGTGAAAAATATTAGTATAAATGTATGATTACATTGTATTAACTAAATTTAGTTATGTTATGGATTAAAATTGTAATCATTACAATTAAAAACGTATTTAAAAATGTCTTATGTTTTCAGCGTATATGCAAAATAGGAGGGAAACATTGGAAAATTTGTTCGAGAATAAAAATGATTAAATAATATCTTTATTTATTTACTATATACAAGGTAATGATTTATAATTCAAAAAAATTAAGGAAGATGTAAGTTACAATTATTTCTCCAAATTGTTAAAGAAATTTGCAAATCCTTCACTCATATATCTAGGGGTCCAAAATGAAGTCAATCACTCAAACCAACCACCTCTAGCTTCAACTATAGCCTCCAACCTGGTGCTGAACCTTGCTCAAGCCTAACCTTAATAAAGAGCTCCTAGCCCATGTTAACTACTACTTCGAGAATAAAAGTTAGCAAGGAGTCAACCGTGTTATATGAACTTTTATTGAACTCTCTTTTCAATACGTATCACACATATTTTGAGAACTGAGATAGTACGTCTCAGATCTATAAAAATGCTTCTTATTGCATTGAATCCACATTTTACCACTAATTTTTTTGCAGTATGCTCTTGAAAAGTTATATCAGATTATATAAAATTCTTTATATATTGATTTTTTGTATATTTAGCCATTTTTAATGGAGTTTTAGTTAATTTCATTAATGTTTTGCTTATAAATCGTTCCTCTGCTTTTCCATATGATTTCTAGGATTTTGAGGGGTAAATACAAAAATAAAATATTGTAAGTATTATTTTATATGATAAATGCAACTGCATCAAAAACTAGGGTTGTTAACTTGATTGCCAAAATTTGCATGACATAAAAATTCATACGTATATATTTTATCAAAAATAAAAGAACAATGTTTGTCCAAAAAGAATAATACTTTGAAAATCTAAAGTCACGTTGTTCAGATTATTTTCATCCTATTAAGAAAGACATTATGAATTTTTCTTGATCTTATACGTTAGGTCGGAGACTTTATTAGGGGTAATAGCTAAAAAGTGAAAGTAATGAAAGATATTGTGAGGCCCAGGTTGGATACTGAATACGAGTAACAGGATTACTATTTGAAACAAGACTCAGTATTTGACCATAAAACAAACAAAAACTCAAAAGTGGTGCATGAAAAATCTGACTGATTTTTGACTTCCAAACTTATGGTTCCCTCATCACCGGACTGCTCGCCACTGGGCATTGAGTTTTCTTAGAGAGGAAGGCCTACAATACCCCCGCCGTAGTTTTGATTACCTGGAGGCCTCCGCTCACAAGGAGTGACAACAAATTGGAAACAAAACAAAAATGGCGAGTATAATTAAAATATAGTTAACAAATCAAGGGGGAAAAGAAAAGGAAAAACTGGTAGATTCAGAGATCTGATTAGTAAATCAGAGCAAGAAGAGAGGATTTTGAGGGGGATCTGCAAAATAATCACAAGTAACAAAATGAGTTCTTGTGTGTCACTGCACAAATAATAATTTATCAGTCATCTTCCTCTACCATCCTAAGGACCGTTGTAATTTTTACACATTCGTAGAATAAATAAAACCAGGTCTCGGATTCTTCATGGCAAAAATAACCATTTCTCTCTTTAGGATCTGCCCGGGACTTGTAGTAAAAATACAAAGTATTCCTAGACTTTAGCTCAACCATTTTTACTGTGTAACAGTGAATGGATTTTTCAAAATGAAGTATGTAGAACCTTCACCACAACAATGGATAATGGGTCCTTCTCTTCACAACCAATACTACTCATAAAAGTTTGGGTAATCATCTCATTTGGAAATACTTCAAAGAGAAGTATTGAAAGACAGATATATTTACTTTTCAAATCATTATATTTTTATTTAATTTACATTCTGACTTTGACTCATGATTATCGTTTGAAATAATAAAAAGTTAACAAAGGCGAAAAATTTATAAATTACATTTACTAAGATCAAAATAGTATATGACCTTATTTTGATTTAATTGTATTTCTATCTAAGAAATAAACATAAAATGATGCACTTTTTTATAGATACTTTTTGTGCAGATAACAATTTTGATATTCATTTTATGACTAGGATTAAGATACAAATATAAGTACATAAGGAACAAATTTTTGAAAGGTTTCTTTAAGAAATGATAAGTTAATACTTTTTTGGAAATGTTTTTTTAATTCGATAATATTTTACTAGTACTGCAAGTGTATTTGTAAGTAATCATGTCAAGATATCAAATCAATATTTATTTTATTTACACATTTTATTTATCTCTTTTATTGTAGATAAATAAACTTTCTAGATAATTTAATGGTAAAAACTTTATTTAAAAACAAAACAAAGACAGAAATATTTGTAAGAGGATGACAATATTTTTATCCGTTTTACAACTCCTGGAGAAATGTACATTATTTTTTCTATATATTTACATTTTGAAAGCAAAATTAGTTAGCATATTATTTATATAGATGTATATAATGTATTTGGCAAATACTTTTAAATTATTTGTGAACCTTAATCAAGTGATCTTATTCTAATCGTAAACTGTGTACATTTCAATTCCATTTGATCGTAAAGACAAAAAACCAACAGATATCATACTGATTTGATATATAAACACTTTTGTCGTTTATTCCAGGGATGTCCAACCCATGACCAGTGGATCACATTGTTGCCCGCGTAATGTTTAAGTGGAGCCCTCTACTCATTCTCACTTCAAGTAGTCTTTTTTTTTTTTGCAAAATTGTCACATTATCATCCAAATGCGTAGAGCGCACAAAATACGTACACACATTTAAAAATATTGGATATCATCTAGTATTTTCGGAGACTTTTACAGCACAACATCCACTAATGGGGGGATGGAGGGATTAGGGGCTGGAGGGGTTGTAGGCTACCAAATAAAGGAACTTTTGAAAAATTATCGCTCTGAGGGATTACATTTTTAATCAGAAAACAGAGAGAGAAAAAGTTTAAAACTATGTGGCCACTTAAAATAAACAAGACATCTGGAGTTAAACTATGTTATTTCAATGATAAATATATTTTTAAGGGGGTGCCATATAATATGCTGCAATTTTAAAAGATGACCTGAATGATAAAAGTTTGAGAAACGCTGCTCTGAACAGACTCTTTATAATTTCCCCAGAGCGCTTGATAGGTTCAATGTAAATAAAACATTAATGATTTGAGTAACTGGGCTAATGGAAAATGACATATTTTTTTACGTGTGTATAATTGATTTAAATTAGTCCTCTGTTGTTATTTTTATTGTATTTCTCCCAATAAAATATCTTCCCTTTTATATGTCACATCAAATACCAAATACAACATATCCATAGACCCCTCATGATCTATAGAGACAAATTTATTTGAATGAACCAAAAATAACCCACTTTTTAAAAATAAAAAGATTCCTTATTCATTGATATAGCTATGTATAACGTACTATTTTTAAAATAATATAAATTATTTCTAAAATTTAAGGAGAGATGATGTATTATCTTGTATATTTGAATTACAAAATAACAAACAACAGTAATGATGAAAATATAAAAATACAATTAAATAACTTTGAAATATGTTACGGGGGGGGGGGCAATTGAAATCTGATTAATTACTTATTCAATAATTAATTATGTTTGACTGATTGAAATCACTAAAGGGATACACAACAAGGTACAAAACATATACCAAATTGAGCTCTCTGACTTACGTACAAGTCGAGAAAATGGCATTTGAATGTGATCGACAAATTTCAATTGGCGCATTCGTTGTCAAGGACTCGAAGCCTACTGCCACGCCGTCAGCAAGTCTGAAACGCTGAAGAGATAGAAGGACTCCGTCAAAAAGTCGAAACTAGACTCGGATGATTTTAATGATACTGCCCAGGGCAATCCCCTCAAGTCCATATGATCTCATGCAAGAAAAGGTAAAATCAAGGTAAGAAGGTACTTGCGAGAGTAGAAAGACCACTTTTGATAGCAGCAATGAAAGAAACCCATCTCTTCCGTTGCAAGACTTTTTTGAATGAGTGTTTCGACATTTCTAACCCCTAACAGCTGTGATGCCAACATCCAAAATTACAACAAGGGTACATACCAGGCCTTCCACCGCCACTAAGGGTGGCTATATTAATGATTAACAGAGCTCAGTCACACATCTATTTATTTCTTGAAATTATATTATGAATTAATAAAATATTCCTTGGTTATGTTTAAAGTTCAAAGGGTTTGAATTTTAATAGACCACTCGGCTTGCAATTGATTGAGAGTTGAAAAATATCAACTCCTCACGATGCAAATTTTTTTTATCATTCGTTGTAGGATCAAAGACCCCTGAACAAAGAGACAGGTACTATCCACTCCCTATCAATTGGTTTCACTTGCTCAAAACAAAAATTATCTCTTTTCATTGTATTTTTACTTTTTTTGCATTTTTTTTTTTTTTTTTGCAAAGTACAGTTGTAATTCAAAATGATATTATGTGTATATATACCTACCTATATAAAACCTCAAAATACATAACTATATATATTCAACATTTAAATTATTAATCAATTCATTTTTTTTTTTTGCAAAAATTGAGCTTTTGATCATATAATTAGCATATTTTTGCCTCATTAATTACATGTACATAAATTATTGTAAGTTAGGAATGTCACCCGAGGAGGAATATTGTCATAAAAATCCGTATGTTTTTGTACTTTTGAACATACAAAGTTACTTATAACTAAAGGTATGGAACTTTTTAAATTGCCAGAAATGTACAAAGTATTGTTAATACTGAAAATAAAGTAGTATTTAAAAATTCATTGTATCTTTAACCTTTGACAAAACAAATTTATTTTCAAGATTCGAAATTATTTTCAAATACAAAATCATAAAGGAAACAAGATTTAAAGTTACAAATTTAATTCTTCAAAAAATAACATGAATGAAAAAAAAACGAAGCTGAATTTACCGATATTACAATTGTTATTTTGTTCCCAAACCCACTTTGGATAAAATTTTATGTGTTCCATCCCTTGTATTTTTCCTCCTTGGACCAATTTCCCCCTCCAACAATTTTCCTTGTATTATAAATAAGTGATAGAAAACTTTTGAAAAGCATAAGATGAATAAAATCGATTGTAAGCTATTGCTATAGAATAATATACACCATTTTTCAAAGACTTGATAATATATATATATACATCTATATATGTAATTACTCATCATAATAAATCCTTTACGCTGCAAAAAAAGGTTTTAAAAAATCTTTTCATATTTCAATAAATGAAATTACATAACTTTTTATTTTTATTTTTTGCCTATAGATGAAATTATGTATAGCTAATTACACATATCATAATTATTAATAGTCATGATTTTTTGTCAATACATAAACTACTATGGAATAGAAAATATAAGCATGACTGGAAAATTGTAAGCATAAATATATATATACATATATGTTGCCTACTTCAAAGATGCATAGAGACTACGCACAAAATAATGAGGAAAATGATAGAATGAACTATCTTTGTACAACTATATATTATAAAAGAGTCATGTTTTTTAATTATTATCATATATGAAAGTACATTGATACATATTAGTGTTGGGGTTTTGTCCAGAAATCCTGAACCGGTCTGAGACCACAATAATTATTTTTGGGCCAAACTAATTTGGTTCTTTATAGAAATTAGTCTACAATGTGCGAGGTAAAATCATGGACTTGACTCTATATCAATCTAGCAAACGTTAGAAAAGTTTTAAAAGTCTAGTTTTCGTTATTAAAAGTAAGGTACTTTCAGGTTAATAAACAATGAAAAAAACTTTAATTGATTAACAATTGTCAGCATGGAGGCGAAAAGGTAAAGGGTGTCTGATTTCTCCAACACAAGTGAGTGTTGAAAAGATCATGAAAGCCCTAAGGGGCTCCCATATTCTTGTTTACAAGTTCAAAAACATGGATGCTTCAGGTCACATACTTAAGAGGTCCCCTGGCTTTGGTAGACACAAGGAAATTGGGATCATGGAGATATTGAAAATGCAATCCCCAGAAATTCAGCCTAGTCGCCTTTTAGAGCTAGTCGAGAAGCTACTCTCACCGAAATTTGAATGATCTCAAGGCCTCCGTTGAGTAGCAGTAATATATCCCAGGCCACAACCTGAAGTGTTGTGGTGTTTTTAAGCCCACAGCCCATGCTATTACAAAAATATATTTATTTTGAAAAAAAGAGGGTTGTGATTGGTGAATCGCTCCAGAATTGGAAAACAATTCAATTTTGATTTCTATCTATCGAAATATTGGCTTAGAAAATAATCACTTTAAAGCGAATAAATCGAACTTGAACCTGGTTTAAACACTAATGGATAACACATATACTTTTATGTATGTATAGTTTTTGAATCTATTAGCTTATGACTAGATATTCCTAAAACAATAAAATTATTTTTTCTGAACTAACCAAAGTGCATTCATTTTTTTTCTTCATTCAGAGTTTTTATAGAACTTTGTGGAATGGATTCAAAATAAAAACTATGGAGATTAAACAAATATTTAAGTCAAGTACAGGGTTGAAAGCAGAACATGGAATGTTATATAATGTTAATGTTCTTACTTATATATGAAGATATAGTAATATTTATTTTGACATTCTAGTTCAGTCACCTTTTTTACATAAACTATTTATAATTAACATTTTGTCATCTGGTCATCATGAGTTAGCAAGGAGCAAAAAGGCAGTGGCTCTCAAATCTTTCAGATACAGAAGTTGAGGTGGCGAGGACTATGGTCTGGGTAAACTACTCCAGAAGCCTATATTTCATAGTGGCCCAGATGAAGAATGATGGGAATCAATAATAAGCCAGTGAGCTCTTATCCAAATGCTGCTATAATGTGGGAACTTATAAAAAAGTTTAACTACGTGAATTTGACCAAAAAGTTCAGTCCAGAGGATAATATTTACAGGAGTAGTAGGGATAAATCTTCAAGAATTGATTTAGCCTGAATATCGTGTATTTTGTTAAGCAGATTAAAAATGCTTCATAGAGACCAGATCTGTCGACTGATCACAAAATTATTGAAATAACTCTTCCTTTTGTTTCCGCAGTCGTCATTTTAAAGTTCCAAAATAGATCTTATTGGGAATGTAATTTCAAATAGTTTTTAAAATCCAATCTTTTAAAAGGTCTAAGTTTTCTGCCTTCTCGATGTGCTTATAAATTATTGGCTCATATTACTGTTAAAACAATGCAAAAATTTATTAAATCTCACAAAAAGAAAGCAAATAAGTTTCAAATGAGTCTTGAAAAAGTTTTAAATAGCTCCTCTGTTGTTTTTTTTTAAATTAACACACAGATTTGGTGAATTCATACAGAATCTTTGGCATTGCTGAAACTGAAATGAGAAGAAAAGTCGATCGCAAAACCGATCCCATTCTTAGAAACAAATATTTACCCTGCAAACATAATCATATAGCTACTACAATACAAAAAATTGTTGTTAACAGTAGAACAATCGATAAGCCTTCTGAAGTATTGCAATATTTCCATAAAAGGTTCTCAGAGATTTTAGGCGGAGAGAGACTCAATTTCCCGAAGAAAAGGGGAACCTCAAAGGTTGAAGTATTTATCAAGGCTAACGTCGTAAATTATATAAAGAATGATTTCTAGGATTCCAAAGCATCTGGTCCGGATGGCCTTTGTGGGCGAATTTTCTCTCTCGTTCCTGAAGAAATTGCGCCTTACCTTTTAAAAGTAGGATAATCCATGGATACATCTAGAAAAATGCCCCTTTCTCTTACAAAGGGAAGGATAGCTCTTATACCTCACAAGGGTACTGATTTCAATCACTGGAGGCCCATCACAGTTTTAATTGAAGCTTACAGAATATTGTCTCGTGTTTTAACTAAGCAAATTGAACCTATTTTAAACCAAAACATCAAAAATGAACAAAAAGGTTTCCTGAGAAATAGAAAAATAACGGATATTTCACAAAATATAGCTACAACAATTTAATCTCTTAATAGGAGTGGCAAGTTTGGTGCATTTGTCAAAGCATTTGACTCTCTACGTCACTACCACATTATGAGATCTATCAAAAGGTTACTCCCCAAACGTTTTTTTAATCATACCAGAGCTTTAGTCCCTAACGCCTCTTCTATAATTTTGTTGGATGGTAGAATGAGTGAACCCATTCTTTTAAGAAAGAGCAGTAGACAAGCATGTCGAGTCACCCCTTGCTATTTATACATACCATCGATGAATTGACAAAGACCATTGCAAAAAGTATTGAGGATTTGGTGTCTTTTTATGTGAGACTCCACATCTCGTTGACCTATATGCTGATGATGTAACGTTAATGATTGAAGCCAATTCGTAAATTCAACTTCGGTATAGGATCAAAATTACAATAATCGAAGCTTGTAGAGTTATACCAAAGGTAAACATCTTAGGGATCAAATGGACAACCAACGGGTATCAAGAGGGAATTGCGTACAATTAAATATAATGATCAACAATCAGTTCTAAAAATGGAGTCATTTATCTCTACAAAAACGCATTAAATGATGCAAGAAGATATCTGGTCTCTTCCATAAAAATTATATTCCTGATTTAAAGTGGCCAAAGTATAAATTAGGTGGTGGGCTCTGCCTTTTATATAGTATAATTCCAAAATGTTACAAAAAGGTTGTGGAGGAATTAGGTGTATACCCGTTGCGAGACTGGAGGGTGAATTTCACGTCCTTTAAATATTATGAATGAATCCAAATGGATCCACCTTTAACTAATCGGGATTTGAAAGTTTTTTCACCACTTTTAGCGTCTATACAGAGAATTTTATGGAAAGGAAGGCCTAGTTATCATTCAGATTTTCGCCATCATATAAAAATTAAGAAAAAATAAATCCTTCTATTGGCTACGAGTATTAATTTTAAGATAAAATTCTTATTTATGTCAATACAACGCAATTTCATAATATTTTATTTTATGTTTTGTATATATCCATATTTATATACATCTATGATCTGAATAAAGATTTAAAAAATTCCTTCTTTTTAAATAATCTTAACAACAACAGTAAGGGGTTTTTACAAAAAATAATTAGTTATTCTATTAGTAAAAACAATAAAATTTTATTATTGATAAAAATGTCTAAAATATTGTTACAATTTTGGGAATCAAATCAATTTTTGATGAGATTATGTGTATTATATAAAATAATAGCTTTAATATTATAATTTGTGGCTATTGTTGTAAGCATAAGTCCTTTAATAAAAAAAAAAAACAAAAAAATAGAATCCAAAAAATTTAAATGTAACCTAAAAGATTTTCATTTTAAAGCAAAATAGTTAATTAAATTAACTAAATCTCGATTAAAAATTTCGCAATATACAAATAAATCCTAACCAAGACATTAACAAAAGAAATATAGAATTTTCGGATTTATTGCTTCTGGAGTATACTGATATGTTTTGGAGATATATATGTAGATTTAAACGAATTCGATGAATTTTTATATATTTCGAGATAATGACAGCTGTTAACGATAATATTAAAGTCAAAACCATTCATGGATAAGATATCTAATATAAATATAATCTAAACAATATAATAAAACTGAAAATGTCAATATAATCAATAGAGTTATCGAAAAATATGGCCTCAATGACATGGTAACCCTGTAAGTTTGAAGAACATTTAATAATAGAGCAATTTAGCTATAAAATTATTTTTGTAGATTAACTTCAATCAGCTATGAAAGGGAGAAAAAAGAAGTAAATACAAATCCAATTCTGTATCTAGGCAAGACATATAAATGAATAACTTTAACGTCGATTTTCAATTTTACCAGGAGTCGAACAAATACTTCTATAACTCTGTAATAAATCCTCAGAGTTACTTTTCGTATTCAATGAGCACACTCAAGCTTTTTTTTGTCCACTTTCAACTACACACATGAGTAAATGCTTATAATTTACCACTGTAAAAAATCATTGTAACTGTGGAAGTATTCTAGCTCCAAAATCTATCATGTATTGATAGAAAAGAAAAAATGAACGAAATTTTAAAATACTAACAAACATGACTCTTAAATGTATTACTTTTGACAATTTATTTATTTCAAAAACTACCTTTAATTGTCCCAATGCCTTTAATATATTGTTGTTAGTTTTGTAAGGATTTTGTACAATATGATTTTGAAAGAATTATATATTCCTAATTCCAAAATTGAGCTATATGAAAAATTATATTTAATATTTATATATACCCAGTGAAAATTTAATTTTGAGCCACTTTTAACTATAAAAATATTTTTGTTCTTATCTTTTAAATATTCAATAATTTAAGCATCTAACAATGACCATGACCTTCAATTTCTTCTATAATTGAGTCATTTGCTCTCAATAACGTGCCTCAACCGGTCCTAGGGGCTAAAAAATGATATTTTTACCACATAAATAGTCAATTTTCCGATAAATATCGATGAAACTCTATCACATGGCTTTTAGAATAAAAAAACTTAACCTTTGGTTTTGAATACTACATTGCGAATGAAAAACACTAGTATTTAAACTAAATCAAAGTAAAAAATGATAAAAATCCTTAAAAAGCTAAATTTTTATAGAAAAAATTTATCGTCCGGGGAAGAGAAAAATAGGACAGTTAGAGAAAAATATCTTAATTTGTACATTGTAAAAGTTAACTTTCATCTACAATATTGAAATAAGATTGCATAATGCGAAAATAACATATTTTGATTGTTTATTAGGATCAGATATATAATAAAATTAAGCAAAAAATGGATGACATTTTAATTGACTGGAAAGTATGAGGTTTTTTATTTATTCATCCCATTTTGACATCCAATTGTTTACTTTTTTAATTAATATTAATAAAAAGTGTTTTTATTCTTATAAAACTTGGCTGTTTAGGGTCCCAAAATGGCCGTCATCACCAATGCTGATGTCAGAGGGAAAGGGCTCAATTATGTTTATTTCAAACAAAAGTAATTTGGCATATCAGTGAACTATTTATTTGATTACTTATAATGAAATATAATTAAACTTTACTGCTGATTGATTTTGCGATAAAATAACTCCCCCAGCAATTTTTCATTTATTGTAAAATTTATAATATCATGCAATGTAAAGAACAATATCAATCAAAATAAATTTGTTTTAAAAATATATATTAATGAATGTACATTATTTTACAAAATCAATAGAGTTATTAAATGAAGAGGTAGACTAAAAAAATTAAAGGAAACAAAAGAAATGTACTTTTGCCTGGAATGCGCTTTTGATTTATTTAAATATATTATGTACATACATTTGATAAATTAAAGTTAAATATTATATCAAGTATTAGTCAAAATTATTATTTAACTAATATTTACATATAATATGCATTGTGCACTTAATCAAATTTAATATAAGATATTAATATCGTCCGACTTTTATTATTAAGTATTGTAAATATTTTCTTTTAATCAAAATTCATGTTTCAGGCTATAAATTAAATCAATATTGATTTTTTAACAAATTTAATAGTTTTCAAAAATTGAATATTTATAAAGCTTTTAATTATTCTTTTCATATTATAACGAATATTTCATTTTCCCAAAAGTTATTCAATACATGAACCATGTACTATTTTTTTCCTTTTTTCATCCTTTGTTGCATTTTGCGGTGTGGGGCTGCATTGTGATGCCAACAATAATGCCCAATCAAATTTAATCAAGAGGATTCAAATACGGGGAACACGGAGACCAAATGTCCTTTGGCTAGAGATCAGGAAACTTTAGGCTGCAGAACTTAATTCATTGGAACTTTGACAATCCATTTGGTAACGTTTTTAATATGCTGGATATTGCCCCAGACGATGACAGCGATGTCTTTTTGGTCTATACGTATATTAAACAAGTCGGATACAAGACTTTAAAAAAAGCGAAAAATAATTTATTTTAAATTTAAAAAAAAAAATGTCACCTTAGATGAGATTTAGCAATGAGCTTAAACCATACTTTTTATCTCAATTATTATTTGTTTATTCTTCAGGAGAGAATTGAGTGAGCATCTACGTGTGAGTGTGTTCATAACACCAATGATTTTTGGGCTGTTATTTTTTATATTATTATAGAAAAATTGTTATGTTCTTCGACGCCTAATAACTTTGGACAATTTCGGGTACTACCACTAGTAAATATTATAGGTATATCTTAAAAAACTTAAGACTTTCATTTTACAATTGATTTCATTGAATTATATCTTTAATTTCATAACTTTTGAGTATTAAAAGTCACTTTAGTTGGTGAAAAAAAAAAAAAAAAAAATGTGCCCATGTTCCATTCATAGAATATTCCTAGCATGATCTCATTGTCTTACATGATCTCATGTTGTCTTACATCTTCAAAACAAATATTAAAAATTTCACAAAACTATTTAATTATTCCTTCATATAAGGAATTGCAAAATTCATATTTATTTAGGAACCCCCAAAAAAACGTTCTTAATGATATTCCAACTATCAAGGAAATTTAATAAATTTAAGCTTATTAACAGACATTCTTCATAATTAATGTAAAAATGCATTCGACTTTATATTTGATGAAGCTAATGATGACAAATGGTAAAAGACCTTCAACGTCTCATATTTTATTCATGAAAACTAAGTTATTTCATTTTTTATACATAGGTAATGATGTGTTGATAATATACAAAATCCTTCACATTATATATGTATGTATTTATATATCTATATATGTTAAAAAGGTCAGTCCTTAATGTAATACAACTTTGTCACCACATTTGTTGAAATTTACCACAGGGTTGACCTTACATTAGTACATATCACGGTTTCAATAATTTTATTTTCTAATCATAGCATAATTGATAATATTTTTAACCTTCTATTAGTAAGCATTCTTTTCATAACATGGTTAATTAACTGAGTAAAAAATAAAGCCCAAAAATAAAACATAATAAATTTCTAAAAAAACGATTATAATAATTCCGTCATGTATATTTTGTATCATTTTTTAACTATTCCATTAATTTTGCTTTCAAAAATATGAATTAATATATGAAAACTATTTTATAACATTAAGAAAAAATCAATTCTAATTTTAAAGCAATAGCTTCATTAACTAATTTTGTAGCAACTTTTGTATGCATTAGTCCTTACTCTGCACATCGTTACCTTAATAGTATTATGAAGCATTTTCTCCGAAAAGAAACAAGAAAATTCCTGAAATCATTTGGTAGAATCCAAAGAAGTAAATCATACCAACTTTTAAATATCTTTTAAGTACTCTCTGACTATCATTATTATATTATTTATCCACAACTTTTATTTTAATTACATATATATTATGGTGACGTTGATTGTCCACTTGTTGGCTTATCATGAATATTTCCTGTCTTTTGAATCTTCTTTATGTTATATTTTACAGAACTGAGAATAATTGAAGGCCTTAAAATCCGAAATATTTTGGTTGTTGATTTACTAAGACGATAGAGATTTTCTAACACTAATGTTAGATGATGCATCCCATCTAATAAAAATAACTTTAATTGCCTTTGTTTTAAATAACAACGGAAAAATCGAATTCAAATTATGTTACAACCAATTATGCTCCAAATCTTACAAATTTAAGAATTTTAGACAACCCTCTATAAATATTTCAAAAAATGAAAAAGCACCATGGTATTTTATTCAATACCGTATTATAATGTAGCTACGTAATATTTTACTAAATGCGTAGCAATACATATGAATTTGTTAATGATAGGCAAAATTTCTTCATATCAATAATACAATGGCCAATATATATTATTATATATACGAGAAGGGATCAACCAAAAATTGTATTACTGTCCTTCTGGAAATTACATTAAGTATATTATTAATAACTTATTTCGGAATTTATTTACCAAAAGGAATAAATTATGAAAATGTCATGACGAACTATGTGAGACGAAAGAATCAATAGCTAATAACAAAAGATATAAAATGCCTTTTTGTTAGTAAGGTAACGTCATGATTGAAAAACAGATTAATAACAAGAAATCAAAGGAAAAATAAAGCAACTACTTTTACGAAAAACAATTAACTAAATTCACCAAACCTTAATTTGAAATTTGCTAAATTTACAAATTAATCCATGACAAGAAATTATCAAAATAGTTTCATATAATCTAATTTTAGTTTTTCAAGATTATACTTAAAACTATTGGCAATAGAAAATAGATTCAAAAGGAATAATAAGCAGTTGTATGAACTTTATATAAAATATCTCAGTTTATTAGCCAAGTGTAAATCAACGTCACATGATATTTCTTCCTATTACCTCTGCAACGAAGTGGAACGGAGATTATGTTTTTGTCTCTGTTTGTTCGTTTGTTTCTAAATTTGACAAGATTATGGTAAAGTTATCTGATCAATTTTGATGAAACTTGGTACGAATATTATATACCGTCAGAGTAAAAGGTCATTAAAGTTTGAGAGTCTTTAGTCAAAGTAATACAAAACCTAAAAAAATAATAGGCCATACCTTTGGAACAAATGCAAATACATAACTCAATTTAATTTTAAGCAGAGGTTTTGTGCTTTACCGAGTGAGTTGTAACTTGATATTAATAATAATTGAGTTTACATATTTTATATTAACGTGATGTTTGAACCATTTTCTCCTTTCAAATTATATGGTTAAACATAAAAAGTTAAATAATTAGTATATAAAAATATATTGTAATATATTTTCTTTGTTGTGGTAAAATTATGTTCTTGCTTTAAATTCGTTTTTTCCCTTTGTTTTGTTTTAAAAAGTAACTAATTGTTATTATTTTCTAATTTCAAAACAAAAAAAAACTGGTCTTTGTTTGATAGGAGAAAATTCATTTATTGTTTTCAATCAGACCAAAATTAATTATACCTAATGATAATTCATTTTTTACAAATGATTTCATATTCTGACAAATTTAAGACGCTTATACTTGAAACGTCGAGTTCTCTAATAAAGACAATTGTTTGTAGCTAAGGAAAAAAAGAAATTTTTAATCGGATCTAAATCATGTAATGATTCAATACACTCAAACTATGCTCATAAAATAAATATATCAATCATTTATCTCTAAAAAATATTAGATGTGATAAATAAACAATTGAACGATTTTGAGACACATATATTATTAAGTGTAACCATTGTAATCTAATAATTTATACAATGCCAATTAAGCCAATACTTGTGGTACAGTTATGTAGTTAAAAATATTTCTCCCACATTCCAATGTTTGTAATTTATATTTATAAAAGTATGTTAAATATTTATATATATTATTTAAACTTATGTAAAATCAAATCAGGACTCTTATTATAATTGTTACATAATATACACGTATCTAAAAATAGTTGTTACATACTGTTCTTTTGTTATAATTACAGGAACAATCATTATTGTGAAAGAAATCAACATTTTTAATTTTTTTTAATAGATAAAGCAGTAAAATATATACATGCTGGTATGTAAAAAACCCAACAAATTAACATGGTAAGGTTGACAATTTGTAGAATGTTTGAGAGGAAGAGAAATAAATTTTAAGAGACAACAAGTTGGTAAATATCTTGATCTAAGTTTGTCAGATGTTAATAAAAATGGACATTGTAGTGTAGAAGATAATCCCACGGGAAAAGAGAAAAGTGGGAAAAGAAATGGCGGTCATAGTTTTCACAATTTAATAATCCCAATAGTCGTTTAATTTTTTCTTCGTTTTAGCATATTACCATATACATATGTGTAGAAGCATTATAAAAGGATCCTCGAAATACTTTCTATGCGAACTTATTCCATAAAATTTTAACTTTTTTCTGAAGATACTTTTCTTTAAATTCTATTGGTGACATTTTTCGATTGGAAGCCACGCTATTTAGAAATATATTTAAGTACTAATGATAAATTTTTTAGCCATCTTCCATTAGTCACTCTTGATTTTTTATGGGAGAAGTTGGAATAAAAAAAGAAAACAAAATTTCAGAAAAGACCACCATTCAATTATTTCTATCACTGGTGGTTCTCTTTCGAAGCTAAGGTTGATTACGGACTTGTTTCCTATCCCACACTGGCCCATTATAATGACAGAATGATCTTTTGACTTAATCAATAACTCATAAATAATATAAATAGTATCATTTCTTTTTTTCAATTTTAGGAAGAAAGAAAATCCACTTCAGATTTACTTGTTAAATTTGAGTGACCGATTTTAACTTTGTTATAAAGTGTTTACACATTACATACTTACTTACACATCATAACTTAAACATTTAACTCTGTGGCTGTATATAAAAAAATTGTAAAAAATATACGTTATCAAAAAATGTACACTTAGTACAGTTTTACTATTTAAGTGGGGGTTTAAATTAATTTCGGGCTAAAGTGTTTTTCTTTTTAAAATGACGGGATTTTGTATGCTGCCTCTACACATATAAAAATAATAGCAAAATATAATTTTTTTTTTGTAGTTGCTACCTGAATATATGTTTTTTTTTTATAATTATTATCTGAAGCTGTTCTGATTATTCTTTTATTCTTGGGGAGAGAAAATATTATAGCTATAAACTTAAAAGTATAATCACGGATATATTTGGTCATAAATGACAAAGGGTAACGTTAGGGAGTAGAAAGTGTAAGTCCTTGTTGAACTTGGAGTAGAATTAAGGATCCGAATCGGAGTAACTCCTGCCATATCATTCTAGATACAGAGTGTCGTTTGTGTCTATTTCCTTCATCTCATAGCTGCTCACCGCTAATTAAGTGAAACATCATAACAGCTAAGCAGCTCTTCTCAAAAAAAAAAAAAAAAAAAATCAAATTGTCCAGATACCACGTTAATTTTTGATTTTTTTTTCAAACATACTGATAGATAGAAATAATAAACTCTTAATTATTTTATTTTATTCTTGAAGAGAGTTTGTCTAAGTATTGAGTAGCTACAAGTGAGTCTGTACATGAAAACAGAGAGTAACTCTAACGATTTTCTGGGGAGTTATCTTCTATAGTATACCAGTCAAATTTGTCTTTTAGTCGCTGCCTAATTATTACGGTTAATTTGGGGTACAATCACTTGTTTATTATTGGATATTTAACTGAACAAAACTAATTTCTTTTTTTATAAAAATCTAGACTTAAATTAGCTTTCAACTTTTAAAAAAATGTATTAATTGAATTTATTCATTATAGCTTAATTTTTAAGCTAAAGTAGGTAGAATATATTAGTAATTATTTCTAATTATTCATCAGTCTCTTAGGAGATAAGTCGGAGGAAAGCATTGGTTGGGGAAATAGTTATTTAATTTCTTTTGAGGAGATATTTCTTTAAGATTAATAATGGTTATAAGAATAACTACCGCTACTTAATTAATATATTCATATACTCGATATATTTTTAATGCATGTATCTCTAATTAATATGTTCATCATCATAATGTATTGCTGTAATTCTAGCTCAAACGTTGTTTCTATTTTTCCAAGAGTCCAATATTAAATTTATATGGGATATTTCCTTTGGCTACATGAACATACATACAAAAGTAAAACAAAAAAAAATATCTTAATAAATACGTTTTTATACAGAGTACTTCCTTATAGATAAAATATAAAAATACATGAAAAATTAAAAAGTCTAATAAAGATATTTTATATGATAAAAAACCCATTATCGCATTGGTCTTTCTCTGCTTTAAAAATTGCATATATTAAAGAAAGAAGCTGGTTTAGAGACTGCATGGAATTCCTTAATTATTATAATAATTTTGGGTATATGGTATAAGTTTGTTCACAGGTCAAACTTTATCTTTCGAAATGGGAGACAGTGAGAGCGAATAGTTGAAATTCAATCCTTGCAACCTTTTAATGATACAGAAATGACTTTGCAAGGGAAGAATATATTATTCTAATAGGAGAAGATGGATCTCTACTCAATCGATTACAATTGTTTCAATAAATTTCTATATCGGATTAGACAATTATAGGATTTACATATATACTATATTTCAATTTATTTATGTTATAGTAATTTTCTATTTCAGGAGTTAATGAATTTGATGATATAGAAGTTCTTCTTCAAAAGTCTTAGTGATTTACTTAATGAGATGTGATCTCCTCCGGCCTCATTCCATGAATCCTTTCCGAGTCCATATAACCCCTCACCGGAATATTTCAAAAGAGACAAATTTGCAAACTCCTCTAAATAATAAGACCTTTCACGATCCTCGAAAGTGTAAATTATCTAAATATCTTAAAAAGTCTGAATATTTCTTCCACTACTCCAATAATATATTCTTCCCTTTGTGGATATATTTTGTTATTACTAAAAGATTACCAGTATTGTCTTTCAACTATCCACTGTCTGATATATCCAATTTCGAGATAGAAAAGGAAAGTATGGAACTTAGGTATACAATATGCCCATCACTTCTATGTTTTAAATATCTTATTGGAGAGACATACTTTTGAAGATTTTTATCAAAATTAGAAAGTATTATGATCGAAATATTGAAGGGGAAAAAATATAGCCCACGTGAACTATACTTTTTTTATAACAAAATGTTTATAGTACTGTGTTTCATATCTCAGTTACTATCAAATAATGTATCATATGCACCCATCAATTAAGTGCATTCTGAACTATAATTCAAAACGACAGGTCTTCAAGACAATTTCTAATAAAGTTCATCATGAAAAAGAGATCAAAGCTTCAAAAGGGATTGAGTTACAGATTTATAATTTTGTTTTTGAGTTTCCCAGGAATAATTTCTTAGACATGATAAAATGTATTCAAATCGGATGAAAAATAAAAGACGTGCAAATTTTCCGTGGACCTACCAAGTTGTCCATTAAAAAAATGAACACTTACTAATTCAATAATTAATTAAGGTAGAGTGTTTGATATTTATTCATATTTCAATATATGAAATTATAAATAATTATCCATAAAACAAAACCAATCTGAGCTCTCTAGTTTAGGTACAAGTCGACCAAATGACACTTGAACATGTTTGACAAATTTCCACTCGTACACTGTAAGGAGTTGGGTGTCTCCAGGTAAACCACCTAAGTCCTCAACATGTCAAAAACTTTAGGGTGGAGAGGCCACTTTTGACATCAGCAATAAAAGAAACCCATCTCCTCAGTTGCAAGACTAAATTAAATTAGTCTTTTCACACTTTTGGGCCCCTAAAGCCCTGATACCAACTTCATCGACTACATCTTTTGGGTTCATGTCGACAGGAAGGCCTGCATTGTCTGTCATCCAAACATTGAGGCCCTCAGAGCCACTTTCATCTGCAGGGAGTGCACCGTCGCCTGGAACCCATCATTGCCACTGAGAGTGGCTTCATTTATGATTAAGATGATAAGACAAACATTTATTTATATTATCAATTTTGTTGAAAATTTATTGTTATTTTATATACCACTCAGTATTTACATCTATGACTAAATATAATATCTATCTAGAGCTGTAGTATTCAAGTATAGAGATGAAATAAAATGGATTTAGGCTTAACTTTAACTCGAAAAAGGTCAACAGATTATTCAGCTATGATTTTAATACTTATACTATTCCATGTCTTCCGAGTTGTATGACAATATGAATCATATAATAACTTTTGTTATCCTCTTACAATTCAATTGTGTTGAAATACAATTACTCAATAAATATGATGTTTCTCATTTTATTATTTTTTCAAATAAGTTAATATAATTTAAATTGGATTAAATTATTTATGGAAATAGCTTTTTTCCCATTCATTAACTTTATTAATCCTTTATTCATTCCAAAATTTATTTTATTAGCTTATTATTCTACTTAATTATTCTTCAAAGCATTATGAGTTGATATATGTTAGTTCTCATCAAGTTTGTAGCTTTTTTACAGGAATGAACTTTCTCAAAACTTAGTCAATAAAACAATTGCGTCGATAAAGAAAAAAACTAATTTGTAATTTTTGTAATTAAATGTATTCACAGTTTTGTGGTTAATTTTAAATACTTTTTGTAACAATTAATAACATAGTTTTCAGGGGGGTCCACAGGGGATTGATTGAAGGGGCTGTTTTTCTTCTCTCCAAAAAAATGAAGTTTTAAAGAATTAAGTTTTTGGAAGAAAAAATTAATGAGAAAGCAGAGATAAAATATTTGGAGAATGTCTTTTCTAAAAAAAAGAAGTTAGATAGATCATATTAATAATTATACTAGGGAGCCAAAAAATTTAAATAAAAACAACCCCCCCGCCCACAAAAAAAAAAAACAAAAAAATAAATAAATTATATATAAAAATAATATTATACATAAAAAACATTTTGCCTTGAAATACAAATAGTTGGGATTCATACATCAAGAGTTTATTTTGGGCTGAAATTGATTTGCCCTTTGAATTTGTAATCAATTATCATTTATTATAAAACGCAATATTGACAGAATTATGTTTTTTCCTCATATTATGCCTGTTCCTCAATTCATGAGTATTTTCTTAGTATCCCATTATGTCTAATGACAATTAATAATGAAGTAGTGATTAGCACTTCTTCCGTTCGAGGTTTTTGTCCTCTTCGTTTATTTCTAATTATTTTATTATAATAATTTTATGTATTATTTTGTCTCTGGTTCGAACTCATTACTTAGTGAAAATTGATAGTATCAACGAATTTAATTTTTGGGGTATAATTCTATCATTATTTATTTATATTTTAAGGCAAAATATCCTGGAGCCAAATGACTTTGATAAAGAAAATTTAAGGTGAAAGTAGCTTACTACAGTGTTGATATTTAGTATTTACATAAATAAAATGATATTAGAAAAACACAGTTATAAAAAACAACGGATTGAAGACATAATTATTAACCTTCTATTACTAAATTGGGAAATTGTACACACTGAGATTTATAAAAATGTTATCGTCAATAATTTTTAATATGCTCCTAAACATTTCATCGGACTATATGAAAATCTTTATTTTTTTCATAATACCTTGTGTATGATATATTGGTGTATTTATCAATTTCAAATATAGGTTTATTTTATTTAATAAATTTTTTGCTCTAATACTTATTTAGATTTTTTGTATTCATTACTTTTTTTTCAATTTGAGAATTTGAGGGATTGAACAGTAGCTACAAAACTTTAATATTGTAGTTATTATTTTATATAATATACACAACCTCATCCAAACTGATTCGTACTAATTTGATTTCTACTAACTGAATACTGTTATGAATATTTTATTGAAATGTTGTAACTAATATTTTCAAGTAAAACATGAGTAATATGAAATATTAAAAATTCAATAACTTTGTTCTCATTGAAGAAGAGAACGAAGAAGGAGAAATGAGGTGATCCATTTTATAATTCCCAACTTGGTAGATAAATTATTAATTGTAGAACTTTTTATTTAATTCTTCACACCGGTAAAGATAGTTATTTTTATTTTGTCTTCCTCTCACCTTATCATTTATAATTAGAATTATTAATTAATTTTTATTAATTTATACACTTATAATTTATGTCTTGTTAAAACCTTAAACTTATATTTTAAAGATTATTTGAAAATAAGGATTAGTTTTTCTTGATTCATTCAAAATTTTTACTATTTTAATTAATAGTTACGAGTGCAAAATGAATGGAATAGAAACAAAAAGATACCAAATTAAAATGTGTAATTCCTATATTGTCTCCATTTTTAATCACGTAAATACATACTTTTTTATTTTTTGGTTTATTTTAAACCTTGCTAACTTATTGCGATATATCAACAAAGTGTCAAAGAAAATGAAAAAATATAAAAAACTTCATTTAATTACAAAAAAAATTATAACAACATAAAAATTTATATACATCCAAACATTATAATTGACCAAGATATGTTATTAAATTATTATGATGAGAGAAGATATAAACTAATTTTGAAAATAATTATGAATCTTCATTTGATTTATGAGACTTAATTTGACCTCGATAGTTTCTTTTATATAAAATTTAATCTCTAATTATTTAATTGTGACGATTATTTTTTTGAAACCTCTAGTACAAGGATACACCTTACAAAGTATTAATATAAATAGCTATGAATAAATAAATAGGAATAATTTGTTCATAAAAAATTTAAATAATATTTGTTGAATAATACAAATGTAACCCAACCACAATTTTAAGAAACAATAATTTAGCCTTCTTTTGTGTTGACAGATTAGATAGTATTGCTTATTTAGAGGGTGAAAGGTTTATTATAAATATAAAAGCTTTATAAAATATAACTAAAAATGCTACTATTTAAAATTTGAAACTTATTTGAGATGTGAGTATTAAAGATATAAGTATATAATATATGTATAATTTATTTAAGATTAACTCAATGCTGGAAAAAAGGAATTTAACGCTTTATTTTTTAAAAGATTTCCCTTGGGAATGTATAATACATTTTATTTTCAAGCACTCACTTGATACATGGATAACTTATCTTTCGACTTATCAAAAAAAGAAAAGAAAACTTATCTAGAATATCTAATTCAGCAGAAATATTGATTGGATTATGTATTATTTGAAGCAGATATTACTGAAAATTAAGCCGGATATCAAATTAATTCCGTAATATGAACAACAAAGCATTAAAAAATTTAACTAACAAGCTTTTTTGACAACTCGAAGAAACTATGTGTGTCAAAGCTTAAAAAAACAATATGTTGGTTTTCCTAATACGTATCTGAGATTTTTTATGTTTCTTGAGACATTAGAACGCAAAGAAAGTGTTAGTTTCTTTTTTAGGTATGTAGGCTTAAATTAGCCAAATAATTTTTTAAATTGTTGCTACCACTTTGTATTCGACTTTTCCTCCAATAAAACGAGCGACGAAGCAGTTTGTGGGAAAGAGTTTCATTTGTTAGTTTTCCATGATGAAATTATCAACCAATTTTCTAATTGAATTCTCTTTTTTACAATAGTAAAGAAGTTGAAATGAAGTTTCCATTGATGTCTTACAAAAGATGGGAAGAATGTTTTCTTAGTTTGATTTTTCGCATATAAGGAGAAGAATAAAAATCTATATCGGAATCATATTGCCTCAAGTTATATAGGAGTTCATATGAATGATTTGAAGATATATTTCTTATGAAACATCACCGAGCTTTTCCAGTGGTCTATTCAATAGCCTTTGTCTTTCTTTCAATTAATAATCTTTGATTTTCTTATATTCGACCATTCGAATCGCCATGAAAAATGAAACAAGTGGACCAAATCTTTTTTCAATCATGTCTCTAGCGCAAACTTCTAATCCTGCCTGGAGGATCCAATGCATAATTCCTCCGTAACGTCTCTTAAACTCTCCAATAGATGTAATATTTCTTTCCTCAAAGAACTCAAACTCGAGGGTTATGGTTAATTGGCACATTGGAGCCTTCGTTGACAAATACTCCATCAGAACTTTTCCAAGAAAATCGTACCAGTGTTCATTTGGACGCTTCAGGATCTTAAATAATCCACCAAGAGCCTGAAAAGTTCTAGTTATAAAGTTAACGTCAGTGTATTTTTCATAATTATACTTTATTCTTATTACCCTTGCTTTGTTACTATTCAAAAGCCTTTTCAACAATTTAAGGTTAAGATATTTCCACGTTGCTGCTCTGTCGACACTATTTAGTCGTACTGAATGTGAATTGCTTTTACGACATTTTTTTCAAGTATTTGTTGTCCAAATCTATCGATCTACCGATTTTAATTTTGGTACTTTTTTTTATGAAAAAAGTCATTTATGAAACATTTTTGATGTCATAAGGTTTATGCTTCTGAATTATTTTTGTGAAATAATGTATTTAGAGACTGCGTGTGAACTATTAATATACAGTGTGTCTAAGTAAATAGTATAATTTTATATACTAACACTTATAACAACTTAAACAAAAAGAAGATGTACATAGTATAGTTATAATATTTCCTTCTAAAAATGGAAGTGAATTTACCAGAAACATATCTTCTTTGGACCGTAAGTAATGTGTTATAAAACAATTACTTAAATCGGTACTTTTTCAAATATATTTATTTGAATTAAATTTCAATAATGCATATTGAGTTAGTATATTAATAATTTGTACAAAATCAAGTGTCCTTTTTTCGACTTGTACGTAAAGTAATGAACTCAGGTTTGTTTTGTTTAGTAACTAACTGTTTATGCTTCAATATATAGAAATATGAATTAATTTCAATTACTCAACTTTCATAAATTATAATACAATAAGCCAATCATTCTTATTGATTTAAGACTTTGTATTCAAATTTCTACGATGAGTTAAGATCTTTAGGAATGTTAAATATATGTAGCTTAGAACTTTCATTGAGGTATGTGACTTAAATAATAGCCGATATGGTTTTACAAAACAAAAATGATCAATTCTGATTATTTTTTTGTGGGAAGCACTTAGTTCTTTTTTCTCCATTTCGTATAAGAGCTTTGTGTATAAGGTGAAGAAAATTGTGGAGTTGGGAAAATGACTCAATTGCAAATATGGGCGAATTCTAAAGTTATTTCTATTCAAAGAGTTTAGAAAAATGATTAAAACAATCTTTCTGTATGAGTGTGTTTCTCCGTCTCGACAATGAACTTAAAATTACTATTTATCTTACTTGTCACTTAAACTTTGTTATGAGCATGCAAAAACTCTGCTGTGATGCACTCTTATAGAATCTGGAGGAGATCAAAGTTTACTCCAATTATAGTGAGCGACCCTATCCTTGTTGATGTATATTTGGTATCATAATTAATTTTAAAAAGATTAGTATCTCCTCATTTGAAATTCAACTGACTGATAAGGCTCAGTATTGGTATTCTTAATATTTTATACTATCTTTCCATTAAATAGTACTTGCATCATTATGGGACGAATTACAATATATAACTCATGACAGGACATGAGGAAGTACGATTATCATATACATACAAATGTATACAGGAAAAATAAATTTAAAGTAAGATATTTTATCATTTTTCTCTAAAAAGTATCGATACAACTATTAATTAACCGTGTAATTCAAGGTTCTTATGTTTTTGTAGTATACATTTAAGTCACTTTTTAAAAATATGATTTTAAAGTGATTTGACCTTTACAAATATAAAACCTTTTTATAACTCAAGGCTTGGGCATGAATGTATTATTTGGTACTTTCTGCACTGACTTTTAGAATTTACAAATTTGCCACAAATATTAAACATTGGCGTACCACCCTCGTATATTTTTTTATTCAATAACTCTTAATTTAGCTATTTTTTTATATATTTCATAAATATTTAAATATTTAAATGGTAGAATTTGTTACCACTCTACGTATACAATTTTTTTTTTATCATTGGTTAATAGAGGTAAGCTGTATAATTAAACAAAAGGTCGATAAACATATATTTTTTTAAAGTTCCATAATGAAATTAAGCTTTAAGCCCCTTTGATGATATGCCCAAATATGCTTAATCATATATATATCCCCAATTGATTCACATCAAGTTATTTTAAAACTTTTACTAAGGGTATCATGCTATTAAGGTATGTTTTCCCATGAATTTAATAATTAGAAATGTAAAAATCGTCGAAATCCACGCGAGCATAAATTTTATATAAATTATATGTCGTTATTGAATTATGAAATGTGGATAAAAACAATTTTAAAAAACAAAAAATATCTGTTTCTTAATGAATTATTTCCTTCAGATATTCTTCCAATTTTAAAAATGCACATGACAGGAGATGTGAAGAAAGTGTTAGATAGGGGTAAACCAGTAATTGAAAAAAATAAATTTAATCTTTGTTGACTAATGCAACAAAAGGTTCAATAAAAAGCTTTAAGTAATGCTTATAAATAAAAATATTATATACTTACAATTGGGCATGTTTTGTAGAGTGAAAAACTCAACGGGAGGATGGTAAGGATACTCCTACTAAAAAGTATGGATCAAAGCCACAAAATATTAATCTAGATACCCGTCGATTTCGAATGTATTATACATTGCTTAGTGTTTGAGACATTAAGAGCAATTGTGTGACAGACCAATGCATGGTATTTTAAGGAATTGTAAATGGAAAGGAGGAATCAAAACCCCTAATGTCAAGATGATCATTGAATCATTACAGAACCCATATTAAAACTTTGATGAAAGATTGTTTAAGTATATAGTTCTTACTGGTACTTTAAAAATGTCAAGTGTATTTTTGCACAAAACGATCTGTGGTTTCTACAAATCTTATCCTAGAAGGAGATAATTTAATAAGGAATTATTGAATCAACTGTAGTTACCCTAGAAATACTTAAATTATTTGGAGAAAATGAAAATTGACGCTACAATTGCAAAAATGGGACAAATTGTTTACATAAAAATATTTAATAATGACAACATGGACAAGGCAATTACATACTAAAAGGTTATTGTTAAACATTTAAAGTCATAGTTTTTTTATGAAACTATTCGAAATGTAATGAGTAGAGAACTTTAGTTGAATTATAATTTTGGGACTGTTAATTTTGTTTTATTTTTTGTTGAAGATATAATTGTTAGATAAAATATATTAGCTCATTCGGAGTTATTGTTTGCAGAAGATACATTTGATAAAATCATAGAATGGCCTCTTAAAAATTATTTCCAACTATTTTCAAACATAAGAACATATTTGACATTAATATAACATTTTACAAATAATAACCTACTTTTATTTAAATTATTGTTTTTTTTTTTTAATACTCAAAAGTTGCTTTAAACATTTACAAAATGGTAAATACTCAAAAAATCAAAAACTTTCAAGTACCAAATATACGACGATAAGACTAATTACAGATTTGTGATCAGCTCGTCAAGTAAAGCTGTATTAGCTGTAGTATCAAAATATTTAAAAAATAATAATTTTGTTAAATTATGTAATCTTATATATAATATATAGATAAATCATTTTCCATGGAGTTAAATATCAAATATTATATAACTAAAAAAATTTCGCTTAATCTAAAATTCATTTTGATCTTCTTATATAACAAAGAAAAATAAAAAAAATATAAAAGCATGCTATTTTCTTTAATCAGATTAGGTAAGATTGCTGTGAATTGAATATATGTATAATTCAATCAATTTTAAGAAGATTATATTGGTCTTTTATACAAGTTTTACCTTAGTCATTAAAAAATAATACATACACAGTATATTTTTGGGTTAGTGGGGAGAAAAAACAAACATACAAAGATCAAAGGAAGAACTAAATATATTTGAACATATGTTGTACTTTGTCATATTTTGATAAAAGATTTATTCACAATGAATCAATTCAAAATTTGTCATAAGATTCTTATTTCTTGACAAGTTTTTGAAAATATGTTATGTATGTATATAGTAATAATAATAAAAATATCCCAATTGATGACTCAACTAACAAGAGAGTAAAATAAAAAAAATCAACATTTGATAGATGTTCTTATTTTCATCATCATACTCCATTATAAAACCAAAATATTATTCTATGTTTGTAATGATTGACTATTTTGAGGTCAAAAAAAAAAAAAATTGATAAATATATGTAGTGGTATAGCTTTTTATATCCATGTGTATATAAGCTCCTTTATATTTTGAAATCGTGATACACATAACTATTTCTGTTTTGTTTTTTGTAAATATCATTCTTACCAATATATTCTTTACAGGATGTATGTAAATATTTATGGCATCTGTCAGTAAACTATGAATGTATTTTTCTGAATTTAGAGACAAGTACATATGTACAACCAACTCTATGAAGTATATCACATCTTATTTTTATATTTTTACAGAATAAACACTTTGAAAAATTACATTTTTGAAAAAAGTTATTAACTAGTATAATTAGAAGTGTTAGATGTAGAGTTGTATTGATTAAGTATAAGTAGACATTATACTTTTTAAATTGATCCATCTGACCTAAAAAATAGTCTTCGAAGCGCATAGAGGTATAGAGTGAGGAAATCAAGTAAAAAAGTGTAAATATAACTACTAAATCTTTTAAAATGCTTATATGTCTCAATACCTTTTACTTTTTGCTGGTATATTGCCTGCTTAATTGACATACTCAATATTTTACAACACTTATTATATCTACAGAGTAGGGACTCAAAACTTGAAATATCATGTATCAATTATGAAAAACGAAAATAAAATGTATTTTAGTTTATCCAAAAAAGCTAAACCTAATGACACAATTATTTTGTTAGTTATGAATTTCACTCTTGTAGACTGAAGTGTTCTGAACATAGAGTGATTGAATCTGAAATAAACTTTGCTAAGCTGTGAACTAATTTCTATTTTATTTTTGTCGAAGATTATAAAAAATTCACATATCTCTGTTATTATTCACTTGAAGAATACACCAATCGTTGGTTTATAATTGGATTTCTACCAACTGATTATAGACCTCTATTTATTTATCTTTGTAGAAGAGAGGTTGAGATATATGTATTTGAAATTATGACTTAAGTTTGTAATATGTCTTAAAAGGACTCAATATAGGAAGGAAAACAGAAGTAAAATTACATTTTATTAATAAAATCAGAATCTAATCTATAATTTTATTTCCTTACGTTATTATTTTACGTATAATCAGATAGTACAATTAACAAATTAATAGTCATATTTATATATATACGTAATTTAATAGGTTGTTCTATAGCTGATATAATCAGTATTTGTGATAATAATTACTAAATTGTATTTAAATAATTAATTACAGAGTGGGGACGAAAAGTTGCAGTTTATTTTCAATACGGTTGGATCCCGATAAAAGTAAGTGTCTAAGCGGTCATAGCTAGGCACCGTAGATGTGACTAATTTATAAATACTAATTGAAATTATTTTAAACGTAAGATAATTACTAATAAATTAGTTTGTTAAAACTATAGCAAGAAAATGAGGATAATTTTTCATTTGTTCCGTATTAATTAAACAAAGTCTATTTCTTTGAATGTTTATGACGTTGGAAATGATGGAACTAGCATTTGATGAATCAGGTTTATCAAAAACCCGTGCCAAAGAGTGGTACAAAGCCTTCAAGGAGGTTCGAAGCCGAAGTCGCTCAAAAGTCAATATGATGCTCATTGTTTTCTTTGATACCTGAGGTCTGGTGCATCATGAATCCGTTCCAAAGGGACAAACGGTAAATAAGGAGTACTATTTGGGACATCTAAGGCGTTTGTGTAAGAAAATCTGTCAATAACGACCAGAATTATGAAGAACAACTCGTTGATTTTACACGACGATAATACGGCATTGCAAAGAGCTACGATTGTGAGCGAATTCAAAGCTAAACACCCGAATAAATACCAGCAATCAACCACCATATTCACCTGATTTAGCTCTATGTTACTTTTATTTGTTCCCCAAACTTAAATTACCACTGCGTGGATACCGTTTTGAGTCTTGGCATTTTGTAAAATGCGAGAAGAAAAAATCCCATGATTAACGCGGTATGTATTCAATATTACCATATATAACATAGCTATGTCCGGATGTATGAATATCACAGACCCCGAAACACATACAATTTTTATATATCTTATATATATCATTCAGGACCAATATACATAAATAAGTTGCAAGAAAAAAATGTATGCAGTTGATATATTTTTCCTCTCGATACTTATGAGCATTTACTTAAATTTTCCAATAAATTAACAAAAAACCACACATATTGCAAATTAATGAAACCCCTGCTATTCTTACACTTCTGTTTTTTTTGTTTTTGTTTTCCCATTTAATGAGTTATAGAGGCCCTAACGAGTGTCTAACTGGGAGCGAGCAACCTAATAAAAAATTATAGCGCTAGATGACATGTCATACTCGGGACTTTTTTCATATAATTGAAAGAAAGAGAAACTTTAGGTGCTGAACAGCAAAATGTCAAAATATCGAAATATCGAAATAGTAGCGTGTGACCCCCTGATTCCCAATATGGTTTTACCTTTTCTTTATCATCCTCAGGGCTTTCAGACAAAGGCTTTAATTTTTTTTTTTTTTTTGGCTATTTTAAGATTCAAAGCTTTTTTAACCGCTTGTTGTTGAAGATATAGATAAATAATATCAACATATTTCAAAGCCTAATGCTGATAAAATATAATTTTATTTATTGTCTTAGAAATTATGACTAGACTTTATAAAGTTTATATTTGTGACGATATGTATTTTACAAAATTTTCTGAGAAAAGAAGTCATTGTCAAAAAACAGTTCTTCAATAAAGATATCTGGGAGACTATATGTAACAAAAAACATTTATACTTTTTAGCTATACCAAGATGTCCCTAAATTTGGTTATGATGACTATGATTTTTCTGGAGCTTAATTTATCCATCTTGTATCTCCAATAAGGAAAACTTGGGTCTAGGATTAATTGTTTCATTACGTTCGGAGTAGAGGCATTTGATCATGACGATGTAGCTGTCTCTCACACATCCATCGGGAGATGCAGGTAAAAAAAAAAGCATTCAAGGTCAATGAATAGACCTTATTCTTTTACATCATTGTTTGTTATTTTCAAAAATTTAATTTCAGCTGAAGACTCATGTGCTTTGCCTTGAGAGATTACAAACGACGTAACAACTGGTGGTTGAAATATTGACTCAGCTAACTTTGTCATATTTCGTCTTTTCGAGGTCTTGCATATTTCTCCAATTTTGGATGCAGTCAACCGCCATTTATGCTCTTCTTTCCAAATGGGTGACAGTTATTGCTGCCCAGTCACCCTCTCGATGCAAGTAATCTCTGATTCTGATACTCTAACACAGTCTTTTACTTTAAAAAAAGAAAAGAAAAACCGTGAAGAGCTGTGTCAAATAATCATGATTGATCATGGCTGTTTGGAGAATGGCAGATCTAAATGAGTATCCATGTGACATCTACACCAGAATGATAAGTATAATTTAC